>NC_064599.1:75064836-75366905 GCF_943734845.2 Anopheles funestus | reverse complement strand
GGAACCAAGTTCCTTACCGTGTTTGATAAAATGTAAAAATTTTCTCATTTTTGCACCAACTTTTGCCTATAACTCGGTCGGTATCCAACGGATCGCCAATCTTTAACTTGTGGTCGATAGATGGCACCAATGGCTACATTTTCTTCTTGGACGGCCATGCCCTCAGATGTCTGTGCCAGAAGTTATTCAGGGAACCAAGTTCCTTACCCTGTTTTTGAACAATTTAGCAAAATTGAAAAATGTGATATATTTTCATGGGAATTTGTTGCAATATGTTTCTTTTCACTCAAATAATGCTTTAAACTAAAAAAAGAATAAAAAATCGAAAAAAAAATTTCAAAAAAATTTCAACTCGAAAATTTCATAAGGCTTACCCCTTACGTTTTTTTTGAGAAATTTTGCAAAAAAAATAAAAATGTTTTATTTTAATCCCAATTGGTTGCAATGAGTTTTTTTTCACTCAAATAATGATTGAAATAAAAAAAAGAGTGAAAAATAATCAAAAAATCAAAAAATTCAAAAAAATGAAAATTTACTAAGGGTCATTTTTGCACCAAATTTTGCCTATAACTCGGTCGGTATCCAACGGATCGCCAATCTTTAATCTGTGGTCGATAGATAGCATCAATGGCTACATTTTCTTCTTGGACGACCATGCCGTCAGATGTCTGTGCCAGAAGTTATTCGAGGAACCAAGTTCCTTACCCTGTTTGATAAAATGTAAAAATTTTCTCATTTTTGCACCAACTTTTGCCTATAACTCGGTCGGTATCCAACGGATCGCCAATCTTTAACCTGTGGTCGATAGATGGCATCAATGGCTACATTTTCTTCTTGGACGGCCATGCCCTCAGATGTCTGTGCCAGAAGTTATTCGAGGAACCAAGTTCCTTACCCTGTTTGATAAAATGTAAAAATTTTCTCATTTTTGCACCAACTTTTGCCTATAACTCGGTCGGTATCCAACGGATTGCCAATCTTTAACCTGTGGTCGATAGATGGCATCAATGGCTACATTTTCTTCTTGGACGGCCATGCCCTCAGATGTCTGTGCCAGAAGTTATTCAGGGAACCAAGTTCCTTACCCTGTTTTTGAACAATTTAGCAAAATTGAAAAATGTGATATATTTTCATGGGAATTTGTTGCAATATGTTTCTTTTCACTCAAATAATGCTTTAAACTAAAAAAAGAATAAAAAATCGAAAAAAAAATTTCAAAAAAATTTCAACTCGAAAATTTCATAAGGCTTACCCCTTACGTTTTTTTTGAGAAATTTTGCAAAAAAAATAAAATTGTTTTATTTTAATCCCAATTGGTTGCAATGAGTTTCTTTTCACTCAAATAATGATTGAAATAAAAAAAAGAGTGAAAAATAATCAAAAAATCAAAAAATTCAAAAAAATGAAAACTTACTAAGGGTCATTTTTGCACCAAATTTTGCCTATAACTCGGTCGGTATCCAACGGATCGCCAATCTTTAATCTGTGGTCGATAGATGGCATCAATGGCTACATTTTCTTCTTGGACGACCATGCCGTCAGATGTCTGTGCCACAAGTTATTCGAGGAACCAAGTTCCTTACCCTGTTTGATAAAATGTAAAAATTTTCTCATTTTTGCACCAACTTTTGCCTATAACTCGGTCGGTATCCAACGGATCGCCAATCCTTAACTTGTGGTCGATAGATGGCACCAATGGCTACATTTTCTTCTTGGACGGCCATACCCTCAGATGTCTGTGCCAGAAGTTATTCGAGGAACCAAGTTCCTTACCCTGTTTTTGAACAATTTAGCAAAATTGAAAAATGTGATATATTTTCATGGAAATTTGTTGCAATATGTTTCTTTTCACTCAAATAATGCTTTAAACTAAAAAAAGAATAAAAAATCGAAAAAAAAATTTCAAAAAAATTTCAACTCGAAAATTTCATAAGGCTTACCCCTTACGTTTTTTTTGAGAAATTTTGCAAAAAAAATAAAATTGTTTTATTTTAATCCCAATTGGTTGCAATGAGTTTCTTTTCACTCAAATAATGATTGAAATAAAAAAAAGAGTGAAAAATAATCAAAAAATCAAAAAATTCAAAAAAATGAAAACTTACTAAGGGTCATTTTTGCACCAAATTTTGCCTATAACTCGGTCGGTATCCAACGGATCGCCAATCTTTAATCTGTGGTCGATAGATGGCATCAATGGCTACATTTTCTTCTTGGACGACCATGCCGTCAGATGTCTGTGCCACAAGTTATTCGAGGAACCAAGTTCCTTACCCTGTTTGATAAAATGTAAAAATTTTCTCATTTTTGCACCAACTTTTGCCTATAACTCGGTCGGTATCCAACGGATCGCCAATCCTTAACTTGTGGTCGATAGATGGCACCAATGGCTACATTTTCTTCTTGGACGGCCATGCCCTCAGATGTCTGTGCCAGAAGTTATTCGAGGAACCAAGTTCCTTACCCTGTTTTTGAACAATTTAGCAAAATTGAAAAATGTGATATATTTTCATGGGAATTTGTTGCAATATGTTTCTTTTCACTCAAATAATGCTTTAAACTAAAAAAAGAATAAAAAATCGAAAAAAAAATTTCAAAAAAATTTCAACTCGAAAATTTCATAAGGCTTACCCCTTACGTTTTTTTTGAGAAATTTTGCAAAAAAAATAAAATTGTTTTATTTTAATCCCAATTGGTTGCAATGAGTTTCTTTTCACTCAAATAATGATTGAAATAAAAAAAAGAGTGAAAAATAATCAAAAAATCAAAAAATTCAAAAAAATGAAAATTTACTAAGGGTCATTTTTGCACCAAATTTTGCCTATAACTCGGTCGGTATCCAACGGATCGCCAATCTTTAACCTGTGGTCGATAGATGGCATCAATGGCTACATTTTCTTCTTGGACGACCATGCCGTCAGATGTCTGTGCCAGAAGTTATTCGAGGAACCAAGTTCCTTACCCTGTTTGATAAAATGTAAAAATTTTCTCATTTTTGCAGCAACTTTTGCCTATAACTCGGTCGGCATCCAACGGATCGCCAATCTTTAACCTGTGGTCGATAGATGGCATCAATGGCTACATTTTCTTCTTGGACGACCATGCCGTCAGATGTCTGTGCCAGAAGTTATTCGAGGAACCAAGTTCCTTACCCTGTTTGATAAAATGTAAAAATTTTCTCATTTTTGCACCAACTTTTGCCTATAACTCGGTCGGTATCCAACGGATCGCCAATCTTTAACTTGTGGTCGATAGATGGCACCAATGGCTACATTTTCTTCTTGGACGGCCATGCCCTCAGATGTCTGTGCCAGAAGTTATTCGAGGAACCAAGTTCCTTACCCTGTTTGATAAAATGTAAAAATTTTCTCATTTTTGCACCAACTTTTGCCTATAACTCGGTCGGTATCCAACGGATTGCCAATCTTTAACCTGTGGTCGATAGATGGCATCAATGGCTACATTTTCTTCTTGGACGGCCATGCCCTCAGATGTCTGTGCCAGAAGTTATTCAGGGAACCAAGTTCCTTACCCTGTTTTTGAACAATTTAGCAAAATTGAAAAATGTGATATATTTTCATGGGAATTTGTTGCAATATGTTTCTTTTCACTCAAATAATGCTTTAAACTAAAAAAAGAATAAAAAATCGAAAAAAAAATTTCAAAAAAATTTCAACTCGAAAATTTCATAAGGCTTACCCCTTACGTTTTTTTTGAGAAATTTTGCAAAAAAAATAAAATTGTTTTATTTTAATCCCAATTGGTTGCAATGAGTTTCTTTTCACTCAAATAATGATTGAAATAAAAAAAAGAGTGAAAAATAATCAAAAAATCAAAAAATTCAAAAAAATGAAAACTTACTAAGGGTCATTTTTGCACCAAATTTTGCCTATAACTCGGTCGGTATCCAACGGATCGCCAATCTTTAACCTGTGGTCGATAGATGGCATCAATGGCTACATTTTCTTCTTGGACGGCCATGCCCTCAGATGTCTGTGCCAGAAGTTATTCGAGGAACCAAGTTCCTTACCCTGTTTGATAAAATGTAAAATTTTTCTCATTTTTGCACCAACTTTTGCCTATAACTCGGTCGGTATCCAACGGATTGCCAATCTTTAACCTGTGGTCGATAGATGGCATCAATGGCTACATTTTCTTCTTGGACGGCCATGCCCTCAGATGTCTGTGCCAGAAGTTATTCAGGGAACCAAGTTCCTTACCCTGTTTTTGAACAATTTAGCAAAATTGAAAAATGTGATATATTTTCATGGGAATTTGTTGCAATATGTTTCTTTTCACTCAAATAATGCTTTAAACTAAAAAAAGAATAAAAAATCGAAAAAAAAATTTCAAAAAAATTTCAACTCGAAAATTTCATAAGGCTTACCCCTTACGTTTTTTTTGAGAAATTTTGCAAAAAAAATAAAATTGTTTTATTTTAATCCCAATTGGTTGCAATGAGTTTCTTTTCACTCAAATAATGATTGAAATAAAAAAAAAGTGAAAAATAATCAAAAAATCAAAAAATTCAAAAAAAAAGAAAATTTACTAAGGGTCATTTTTGCACCAAATTTTGCCTATAACTCGGTCGGTATCCAACGGATCGCCAATCTTTAACCTGTGGTCGATAGATAGCATCAATGGCTACATTTTCTTCTTGGACGACCATGCCGTCAGATGTCTGTGCCAGAAGTTATTCGAGGAACCAAGTTCCTTACCCTGTTTGATAAAATGTAAAAATTTTCTCATTTTTGCACCAACTTTTGCCTATAACTCGGTCGGTATCCAACGGATCGCCAATCTTTAACCTGTGGTCGATAGATGGCATCAATGGCTACATTTTCTTCTTGGACGGCCATGCCCTCAGATGTCTGTGCCAGAAGTTATTGGAGGAACCAAGTTCCTTACCCTGTTTGAGAAAATGTAAAATTTTCCTCATTTTTGCACCAACTTTTGCCTATAACTCGGTCGGTATCCAACGGATTGCCAATCTTTAACCTGTGGTCGATAGATGGCATCAATGACTACATTTTCTTCTTGGACGGCCATGCCTTCAGATGTCTGTGCCAGAAGTTATTCAAGGAACCAAGTTCCTTACCCTGTTTTTGAACAATTTAGCAAAATTGAAAAATGTGATACACTTTAATGGGAATTTGTTGCAATATGTTTCTTTTCACTCAAATAATGCTTTAAACTAAAAAAAGAATAAAAAATCGTAAAACAAATTTCAAAAAAATTTCAACTCGAAAATTTCATAAGGCTTACCCCTTACGTTTTTTTTGAGAAATTTTGCAAAAAAAATAAAATTGTTTTATTTTAATCCCAATTGGTTGCAATGAGTTTCTTTTCACTCAAATAATGATTGAAATAAAAAAAAGAGTGAAAAATAATCAAAAAATCAAAAAATTCAAAAAAATGAAAACTTACTAAGGGTCATTTTTGCACCAAATTTTGCCTATAACTCGGTCGGTATCCAACGGATCGCCAATCTTTAACCTGTGGTCGATAGATGGCATCAATGGCTACATTTTCTTCTTGGACGGCCATGCCCTCAGATGTCTGTGCCAGAAGTTATTCGAGGAACCAAGTTCCTTACCCTGTTTGATAAAATGTAAAAATTTTTTCATTTTTGCACCAACTTTTGCCTATAACTCGGTCGGTATCCAACGGATCGCCAATCTTTAACTTGTGGTCGATAGATGGCACCAATGGCTACATTTTCTTCTTGGACGGCCATGCCCTCAGATGTCTGTGCCAACAGTTATGCGAGGAACCAAGTTCCTTACCCTGTTTGATAAAATGTAAAAATTTTCTCATTTTTGCACCAACTTTTGCCTATAACTCGGTCGGTATCCAACGGATTGCCAATCTTTAACCTGTGGTCGATAGATGGCATCAATGGCTACATTTTCTTCTTGGACGGCCATGCCCTCAGATGTCTGTGCCAGAAGTTATTCAGGGAACCAAGTTCCTTACCCTGTTTTTGAACAATTTAGCAAAATTGAAAAATGTGATATATTTTCATGGGAATTTGTTGCAATATGTTTCTTTTCACTCAAATAATGCTTTAAACTAAAAAAAGAATAAAAAATCGAAAAAAAAATTTCAAAAAAATTTCAACTCGAAAATTTCATAAGGCTTACCCCTTACGTTTTTTTTGAGAAATTTTGCAAAAAAAATAAAATTGTTTTATTTTAATCCCAATTGGTTGCAATGAGTTTCTTTTCACTCAAATAATGATTGAAATAAAAAAAAGAGTGAAAAATAATCAAAAAATCAAAAAATTCAAAAAAATGAAAACTTACTAAGGGTCATTTTTGCACCAAATTTTGCCTATAACTCGGTCGGTATCCAACGGATCGCCAATCTTTAATCTGTGGTCGATAGATGGCATCAATGGCTACATTTTCTTCTTGGACGACCATGCCGTCAGATGTCTGTGCCAGAAGTTATTCGAGGAACCAAGTTCCTTACCCTGTTTGATAAAATGTAAAAATTTTCTCATTTTTGCACCAACTTTTGCCTATAACTCGGTCGGTATCCAACGGATCGCCAATCTTTAACTTGTGGTCGATAGATGGCACCAATGGCTACATTTTCTTCTTGGACGGCCATACCGTCAGATGTCTGTGCCAGAAGTTATTCGAGGAACCAAGTTCCTTACCCTGTTTTTGAACAATTTAGCAAAATTGAAAAATGTGATATATTTTCATGGGAATTTGTTGCAATATGTTTCTTTTCACTCAAATAATGCTTTAAACTAAAAAAAGAATAAAAAATCGAAAAAAAAATTTCAAAAAAATTTCAACTCGAAAATTTCATAAGGCTTACCCCTTACGTTTTTTTTGAGAAATTTTGCAAAAAAAATAAAATTGTTTTATTTTAATCCCAATTGGTTGCAATGAGTTTCTTTTCACTCAAATAATGATTGAAATAAAAAAAAGAGTGAAAAATAATCAAAAAATCAAAAAATTCAAAAAAATGAAAATTTACTAAGGGTCATTTTTGCACCAAATTTTGCCTATAACTCGGTCGGTATCCAACGGATCGCCAATCTTTAACTTGTGGTCGATAGATGGCACCAATGGCTACATTTTCTTCTTGGACGGCCATGCCCTCAGATGTCTGTGCCAGAAGTTATTCGAGGAACCAAGTTCCTTACCCTGTTTGATAAAATGTAAAAATTTTCTCAGTTTTGCACCAACTTTTGCCTATAACTCGGTCGGTATCCAACGGATTGCCAATCTTTAACCTGTGGTCGATAGATGGCACCAATGGCTACATTTTCTTCTTGGACGGCCATGCCCTTAGATGTCTGTGCCAGAAGTTATTCGAGGAACCAAGTTCCTTACCCTGTTTGATAAAATGTAAAAATTTTCTCATTTTTGCACCAAATTTTGCCTATAACTCGGTCGGTATCCAACGGATCGCCAATCTTTAATCTGTGGTCGATAGATGGCATCAATGGCTACATTTTCTTCTTGGACGACCATGCCGTCAGATGTCTGTGCCAGAAGTTATTCGAGGAACCAAGTTCCTTACCCTGTTTGATAAAATGTAAAAATTTTCTCATTTTTGCACCAACTTTTGCCTATAACTCGGTCGGTATCCAACGGATCGCCAATCTTTAACTTGTGGTCGATAGATGGCACCAATGGCTACATTTTCTTCTTGGACGGCCATACCGTCAGATGTCTGTGCCAGAAGTTATTCGAGGAACCAAGTTCCTTACCCTGTTTTTGAACAATTTAGCAAAATTGAAAAATGTGATATATTTTCATGGGAATTTGTTGCAATATGTTTCTTTTCACTCAAATAATGCTTTAAACTAAAAAAAGAATAAAAAATCGAAAAAAAAATTTCAAAAAAATTTCAACTCGAAAATTTCATAAGGCTTACCCCTTACGTTTTTTTTGAGAAATTTTGCAAAAAAAATAAAATTGTTTTATTTTAATCCCAATTGGTTGCAATGAGTTTCTTTTCACTCAAATAATGATTGAAATAAAAAAAAGAGTGAAAAATAATCAAAAAATCAAAAAATTCAAAAAAATGAAAATTTACTAAGGGTCATTTTTGCACCAAATTTTGCCTATAACTCGGTCGGTATCCAACGGATCGCCAATCTTTAATCTGTGGTCGATAGATGGCATCAATGGCTACATTTTCTTCTTGGACGACCATGCCGTCAGATGTCTGTGCCAGAAGTTATTCGAGGAACCAAGTTCCTTACCCTGTTTGATAAAATGTAAAAATTTTCTCATTTTTGCACCAACTTTTGCCTATAACTCGGTCGGTATCCAACGGATCGCCAATCTTTAACTTGTGGTCGATAGATGGCACCAATGGCTACATTTTCTTCTTGGACGGCCATACCGTCAGATGTCTGTGCCAGAAGTTATTCGAGGAACCAAGTTCCTTACCCTGTTTTTGAACAATTTAGCAAAATTGAAAAATGTGATATATTTTCATGGGAATTTGTTGCAATATGTTTCTTTTCACTCAAATAATGCTTTAAACTAAAAAAAGAATAAAAAATCGAAAAAAAAATTTCAAAAAAATTTCAACTCGAAAATTTCATAAGGCTTACCCCTTACGTTTTTTTTGAGAAATTTTGCAAAAAAAATAAAATTGTTTTATTTTAATCCCAATTGGTTGCAATGAGTTTCTTTTCACTCAAATAATGATTGAAATAAAAAAAAGTGAAAAATAATCAAAAAATCAAAAAATTCAAAAAAAAAGAAAATTTACTAAGGGTCATTTTTGCACCAAATTTTGCCTATAACTCGGTCGGTATCCAACGGATCGCCAATCTTTAACCTGTGGTCGATAGATGGCATCAATGGCTACATTTTCTTCTTGGACGACCATGCCGTCAGATGTCTGTGCCAGAAGTTATTCGAGGAACCAAGTTCCTTACCCTGTTTGATAAAATGTAAAAATTTTCTCATTTTTGCACCAACTTTTGCCTATAACTCGGTCGGTATCCAACGGATCGCCAATCTTTAACTTGTGGTCGATAGATGGCACCAATGGCTACATTTTCTTCTTGGACGGCCATGCCCTCAGATGTCTGTGCCAGAAGTTATTGGAGGAACCAAGTTCCTTACCCTGTTTGAGAAAATGTAAAATTTTCCTCATTTTTGCACCAACTTTTGCCTATAACTCGGTCGGTATCCAACGGATCGCCAATCTTTAACCTGTGGTCGATAGATGGCATCAATGGCTACATTTTCTTCTTGGACGGCCATGCCTTCAGATGTCTGTGCCAGAAGTTATTCAAGGAACCAAGTTCCTTACCCTGTTTTTGAACAATTTAGCAAAATTGAAAAATGTGATATACTTTAATGGGAATTTGTTGCAATATGTTTCTTTTCACTCAAATAATGCTTTAAACTAAAAAAAGAATAAAAAATCGAAAAAAAAATTTCAAAAAAATTTCAACTCGAAAATTTCATAAGGCTTACCCCTTACGTTTTTTTTGAGAAATTTTGCAAAAAAAATAAAATTGTTTTATTTTAATCCCAATTGGTTGCAATGAGTTTCTTTTCACTCAAATAATGATTGAAATAAAAAAAAGTGAAAAATAATCAAAAAATCAAAAAATTCAAAAAAAAAGAAAATTTACTAAGGGTCATTTTTGCACCAAATTTTGCCTATAACTCGGTCGGTATCCAACGGATCGCCAATCTTTAACCTGTGGTCGATAGATGGCATCAATGGCTACATTTTCTTCTTGGACGACCATGCCGTCAGATGTCTGTGCCAGAAGTTATTCGAGGAACCAAGTTCCTTACCCTGTTTGATAAAATGTAAAAATTTTCTCATTTTTGCACCAACTTTTGCCTATAACTCGGTCGGTATCCAACGGATCGCCAATCTTTAACTTGTGGTCGATAGATGGCACCAATGGCTACATTTTCTTCTTGGACGGCCATGCCCTCAGATGTCTGTGCCAGAAGTTATTGGAGGAACCAAGTTCCTTACCCTGTTTGAGAAAATGTAAAATTTTCCTCATTTTTGCACCAACTTTTGCCTATAACTCGGTCGGTATCCAACGGATCGCCAATCTTTAACCTGTGGTCGATAGATGGCATCAATGGCTACATTTTCTGTTTGGACGGCCATGCCTTCAGATGTCTGTGCCAGAAGTTATTCAAGGAACCAAGTTCCTTACCCTGTTTTTGAACAATTTAGCAAAATTGAAAAATGTGATATACTTTAATGGGAATTTGTTGCAATATGTTTCTTTTCACTCAAATAATGCTTTAAACTAAAAAAAGAATAAAAAATCGAAAAAAAAATTTCAAAAAAATTTCAACTCGAAAATTTCATAGGCTTACCCCTTACGTTTTTTTTGAGAAATTTTGCAAAAAAAATAAAATTGTTTTATTTTAATCCCAATTGGTTGCAATGAGTTTCTTTTCACTCAAATAATGATTGAAATAAAAAAAAGAGTGAAAAATAATCAAAAAATCAAAAAATTCAAAAAAATGAAAATTTACTAAGGGTCATTTTTGCACCAAATTTTGCCTATAACTCGGTCGGTATCCAACGGATCGCCAATCTTTAACTTGTGGTCGATAGATGGCACCAATGGCTACATTTTCTTCTTGGACGGCCATACCGTCAGATGTCTGTGCCAGAAGTTATTCGAGGAACCAAGTTCCTTACCCTGTTTTTGAACAATTTAGCAAAATTGAAAAATGTGATATATTTTCATGGGAATTTGTTGCAATATGTTTCTTTTCACTCAAATAATGCTTTAAACTAAAAAAAGAATAAAAAATCGAAAAAAAATTTCAAAAAAATTTCAACTCGAAAATTTCATAAGGCTTACCCCTTACGTTTTTTTTGAGAAATTTTGCAAAAAAAATAAAATTGTTTTATTTTAATCCCAATTGGTTGCAATGAGTTTCTTTTCACTCAAATAATGATTGAAATAAAAAAAAGAGTGAAAAATAATCAAAAAATCAAAAAATTCAAACAAATGAAAATTTACTAAGGGTCATTTTTGCACCAAATTTTGCCTATAACTCGGTCGGTATCCAACGGATCGCCAATCTTTAACCTGTGGTCGATAGATGGCATCAATGGCTACATTTTCTTCTTGGACGGCCATGCCCTCAGATGTCTGTGCCAGAAGTTATTCGAGGAACCAAGTTCCTTACCCTGTTTGATAAAATGTAAAAATTTTCTCATTTTTGCAGCAACTTTTGCCTATAACTCGGTCGGTATCCAACGGATCGCCAATCTTTAACTTGTGGTCGATAGATGGCACCAATGGCTACATTTTCTTCTTGGACGGCCATACCGTCAGATGTCTGTGCCAGAAGTTATTCGAGGAACCAAGTTCCTTACCCTGTTTTTGAACAATTTAGCAAAATTGAAAAATGTGATATATTTTCATGGGAATTTGTTGCAATATGTTTCTTTTCACTCAAATAATGCTTTAAACTAAAAAAAGAATAAAAAATCGAAAAAAAAATTTCAAAAAAATTTCAACTCGAAAATTTCATAAGGCTTACCCCTTACGTTTTTTTTGAGAAATTTTGCAAAAAAAATAAAATTGTTTTATTTTAATCCCAATTGGTTGCAATGAGTTTCTTTTCACTCAAATAATGATTGAAATAAAAAAAAAAGTGAAAAATAATCAAAAAATCAAAAAATTCAAAAAAAAGAAAATTTATTAAGGGTCATTTTTGCACCAAATTTTGCCTATAAGTCGGTCGGTATCCAACGGATCGCCAATCTTTAACCTGTGGTCGATAGATGGCATCAATGGCTACATTTTCTTCTTGGACGGCCATGCCCTAAGATGTCTGTGCCAGAAGTTATTGGAGGAACCAAGTTCCTTACCCTGTTTGATAAAATGTAAAAATTTTCTCATTTTTGCACCAACTTTTGCCTATAACTCGGTCGGTATCCAACGGATCGCCAATCTTTAACTTGTGGTCGATAGATGGCACCAATGGCTACATTTTCTTCTTGGACGGCCATGCCCTCAGATGTCTGTGCCAGAAGTTATTGGAGGAACCAAGTTCCTTACCCTGTTTGAGAAAATGTAAAATTTTCCTCATTTTTGCACCAACTTTTGCCTATAACTCGGTCGGTATCCAACGGATCGCCAATCTTTAACCTGTGGTCGATAGATGGCATCAATGGCTACATTTTCTGTTTGGACGGCCATGCCTTCAGATGTCTGTGCCAGAAGTTATTCAAGGAACCAAGTTCCTTACCCTGTTTTTGAACAATTTAGCAAAATTGAAAAATGTGATATACTTTAATGGGAATTTGTTGCAATATGTTTCTTTTCACTCAAATAATGCTTTAAACTAAAAAAAGAATAAAAAATCGAAAAAAAAATTTCAAAAAAATTTCAACTCGAAAATTTCATAGGCTTACCCCTTACGTTTTTTTTGAGAAATTTTGCAAAAAAAATAAAATTGTTTTATTTTAATCCCAATTGGTTGCAATGAGTTTCTTTTCACTCAAATAATGATTGAAATAAAAAAAAGAGTGAAAAATAATCAAAAAATCAAAAAATTCAAAAAAATGAAAATTTACTAAGGGTCATTTTTGCACCAAATTTTGCCTATAACTCGGTCGGTATCCAACGGATCGCCAATCTTTAACTTGTGGTCGATAGATGGCACCAATGGCTACATTTTCTTCTTGGACGGCCATACCGTCAGATGTCTGTGCCAGAAGTTATTCGAGGAACCAAGTTCCTTACCCTGTTTTTGAACAATTTAGCAAAATTGAAAAATGTGATATATTTTCATGGGAATTTGTTGCAATATGTTTCTTTTCACTCAAATAATGCTTTAAACTAAAAAAAGAATAAAAAATCGAAAAAAAAATTTCAAAAAAATTTCAACTCGAAAATTTCATAAGGCTTACCCCTTACGTTTTTTTTGAGAAATTTTGCAAAAAAAATAAAATTGTTTTATTTTAATCCCAATTGGTTGCAATGAGTTTCTTTTCACTCAAATAATGATTGAAATAAAAAAAAGAGTGAAAAATAATCAAAAAATCAAAAAATTCAAACAAATGAAAATTTACTAAGGGTCATTTTTGCACCAAATTTTGCCTATAACTCGGTCGGTATCCAACGGATCGCCAATCTTTAACCTGTGGTCGATAGATGGCATCAATGGCTACATTTTCTTCTTGGACGGCCATGCCCTCAGATGTCTGTGCCAGAAGTTATTCGAGGAACCAAGTTCCTTACCCTGTTTGATAAAATGTAAAAATTTTCTCATTTTTGCAGCAACTTTTGCCTATAACTCGGTCGGTATCCAACGGATCGCCAATCTTTAACTTGTGGTCGATAGATGGCACCAATGGCTACATTTTCTTCTTGGACGGCCATACCGTCAGATGTCTGTGCCAGAAGTTATTCGAGGAACCAAGTTCCTTACCCTGTTTTTGAACAATTTAGCAAAATTGAAAAATGTGATATATTTTCATGGGAATTTGTTGCAATATGTTTCTTTTCACTCAAATAATGCTTTAAACTAAAAAAAGAATAAAAAATCGAAAAAAAAATTTCAAAAAAATTTCAACTCGAAAATTTCATAAGGCTTACCCCTTACGTTTTTTTTGAGAAATTTTGCAAAAAAAATAAAATTGTTTTATTTTAATCCCAATTGGTTGCAATGAGTTTCTTTTCACTCAAATAATGATTGAAATAAAAAAAAAAGTGAAAAATAATCAAAAAATCAAAAAATTCAAAAAAAAGAAAATTTATTAAGGGTCATTTTTGCACCAAATTTTGCCTATAAGTCGGTCGGTATCCAACGGATCGCCAATCTTTAACCTGTGGTCGATAGATGGCATCAATGGCTACATTTTCTTCTTGGACGGCCATGCCCTAAGATGTCTGTGCCAGAAGTTATTGGAGGAACCAAGTTCCTTACCCTGTTTGATAAAATGTAAAATTTTTCTCATTTTTGTGCAATTCAGCAAAATTTTAAAATGTGATATATTTTATTGCGAATTTGTTGCAATAAGTTTCTTTTCACTCAAATAATGCTTTAAATTAAAAAAAGAATAAAAAATCAGAAAAAAATTTCAAAAAAATTTTCCACTCGAAAATTTCATAAGGCTTACCCCTTACGTTTTTTTGAGAAATTTTGCAAAAAAAATTAAATTGATTTATTTTAATGCCAATCGGTTGCAATGTGATTCTTTTCACTCAAGAAATGCTTTAATTAAAAAAAGAGTGAAAAATAGTCAAAAAATCAAAAAAATTAAAATTTACTAAGGCTCATTTTTGCACCAAGTTTTGTCTATAACTCGGTCGGTATCCAACGGATCGCCTATCTTTAACCTGTGGTCGATAGATGGCATCAATGGCTACATTTTCTTCGTGAACGGCCATGCCCTCAGATTTATGTGCCAGAAGTTATTCGAGGAACCAAGTTCCTTACCCTGTTTGATAAAATGTAAAATTTTCCTCATTTTTGCACCAAGTTTTGGCTATAACTCGGTCGGTATTTAACGGATCGCCAATCTTTAACCTGTGGTCGATAGATGGCACCAATGGCTACATTTTCTTCTTGGACGGTCATGCCCTAAGATGTCTGTGCCAGAAGTTATTCGAGGAACCAAGTTCCTTACCCTGTTTGATAAAATGTAAAATTTTCCTCATTTTTGCACCAAGTTTTGGCTATAACTCGGTCGGTATTTAACGGATCGCCAATCTTTAACCTGTGGTCGATAGATGGCACCAATGGCTACATTTTCTTCTTGGACGGTCATGCCCTAAGATGTCTGTGCCAGAAGTTATTCGAGGAACCAAGTTCCTTACCCTGTTTGAGAAAATGTAAAATTTTCCTCATTTTTCAGCAATTTAGCAAAATTTTTAAATGTGATATATTTTAATGCGAAATTGTTGCAATAAGTTTCTTTTCACTCAAATAATGCTTTAAATAAAAAAAGAATGGAAAACAAAAAGTAAATAAAAAAATTCAAAAAAATTGATAATTTCTTATAGCTAGTGGGTCAAGAGCGAAAGAGATATTTCAACCGCTATGGTCATCTTATTGTGCGCGCTCCCGTACAGCTCACGGGAAAAAGAGGTAGCTGTATCGCAGGAATCGCTCCTGTGTGCAGCGCTCCTTGTGCTGCGAAACTGCGCTCCTGGGCGCGCATCGCACACTTGCTCCTGTGTGCAGCGCTCCGTGTGGAGCTACCTCAAGCGCACCGCACACTTTGGCGAGCGAGAGGGGGAAATGTAATGATAAAAACGATGTTTGGTGGCCTGGTAGTTAGATGATACGTTCTGGGTCGAGCTACAGGAAAAGAACTTTTCTCAATAGAAAGAAAGACCATTGAATGTATTTAAAGCGATCATTTTCACTTCATTTTTAGTGAGTCTTTATTCAGGACAAATACTTCTTCATAAAACTACCACACGCACTTCCAACGGACCGTCGGTTTCGACCGATTGCTGTAATGTGCATACAGCAACCGAACCGAACCATGTTCGCCATTGCTTGTTTTCGTGTACGGAAATAGGAAAGCGATAAAGTATCTGTTTCCGATGAACAAAACTCTACCATTCGATAATTATACCAACTAACAACGATTGGAGCAATAAATGGTTGCCGGGTTTTACGTAAAAAAGATGCTTGATTGAAAGTAAATGCAAATGGAATGTGTGCTTACAACTGTAAATGATATTCATAATTAGAATTAAATTCCATCCTAGGTTTAGGAAACAAATGGAAATTTGTGGCGTAGTGTTTAAGTACTATCCCATCACCAGTTTTGTTTTTTTTTGTGTTTTTAAGTGTTGTAGTTTCTATATAATCACAATGTCCTTTATCTGCTCTGCTGCTCTTGTTTTCTCTCGCCTTACCCTTTCTTTTCATTCTCTCCGAACATTTTTATACATCTCTTGCCGGAGTACTTCCGGAACTTTGCTAGTACTAAATCGCATTTTGCTACTACTCACCGGACATCCTCCTCACGATCGCTTCTTTTTACACCATTAATAAGAGTTCTGCTGTACAGCTTGCCATCGATCGCGCTTGCCATTTTACTAAACATTTGCTTCTTCTTCTTCTGCTTCTTCTTCAGTCCAGGCACACAAACACACGCGCACATACAGTAACAATATATTCCATTCCCTTAAGTACACACGACCCAATACACACGCATAAATCTCTCAGACGTTTAATATCAATTTTAAGCCAGGAACGAGGAGTAAAAAATACTTCAAACAGGGATTCATCCATCGATTGTGGTTGGATTGGTTTTGGTTTTGGCTTATGAATTTCTGTTCTGCCGAATAATGTTTACCGTTAACACAAAACATAACACATAACACTAGCCCGGATGGAACCGTGAGTGTATGTGTGTGAGAGCACGAAAATCTTCGCTGGGTGAGATTTGTGTATTACGTTGTGGCCTTCTGCTAGCTTCTGTAGCTGTGTACCACGTCTGCATGTGTTTTGTATATAAATACATAATTCGTTTTGCTAATCCTTCGTTTCTGCTATATTTTTTGGGGGGGGGGGTTACACTCTAAACTTTCCATTTTTTTTACCCTCTCGGTTTAGGTAGTTAGCGAATCGACGTTGGTTGTATGTTTTCGTCTAGTGACGGTTGTAATGGAATCTTGTTTTGTTTTCTCCTTGTCTCTCTTTTATACTCACGAGCAAGGAAGTGCAGATCCGCTGACTTTTTTTTCTTCACTGAAAGTCCGTATTGTTTGTGTGTTGTAAATCGATAGAAAACTTAATTTCTCATCAGTTCACCATTTCTATACATTTCCGCTATGCTGGCAGGGTAGTAGGTTTCATTTTCCTTCATGTTGCCAACATTCTTACCAAATCGTTCCAAGGCCAACATCGTACGGTTCGATAACTACGTGTTCATCTGTTACATCGCTTCTGTAACCGCTAACAATCCTCTCCAGGAGAGCCAACCTGTTCATACTACATTTCGCTTCTATCGCATTCACAATTATGGTTGTATATATAGAAAATATCCCTTTTTTATATCATCATACAATCCTAACAATTTACGTACACACACGCGCGCGCGCGCCCGCGCACATCCACACTCACAAAACCGATAAACGCAATCGCTCAATACCACATTCTTACAATTCGCACCTAACAATTTGCTACCTGGAAATGCAACAAAACAAAAACCAGGAAGGGGGGGGGGGGGTTGTTTCATGTTTTTTCTTCTTTTTTTTCAGCATTAAGGATCCTTCTGTGCCACCATTCTTCTCGTCTTTTCAGCTAGAAAAGTGCATTCAATGCACTGTTTTACGTTCCGTTCACTACGATCTTTGTGAGATCCATAAGTGTGGTGTGTGCTTAGCAGTTAGTTCTGGTTTAACAAATCAGTCAAAAGTTAATCTTTCGCAGTCCATTTCCGCTAGGAACACGTACACTGTACCTCCACTGTTACGTTTTTTTTTTCGTTTGATCCTCGCGTGCTAACGTTGCCACTGTCCACTGTTCACTCTACCTATGTACAGGGAAGATGAGACCAATGCTCGGGGGGGAGGAGGTGCTGGTTTCCTAGTTGATTTTGAAACAATCTAGCTTGTAGTCCAGTATGTGATGCTATGACATCCCGGACGATGGATCGTCCAGATCCTGTCCAATCGTAGCCGGTCGATGCAGGTGCTGCGCAGGATGTGCCGCAACATGATGAAGCGAACCATCGGACGGATGGCTGGAGTCTCGTTTCACCGCAGGCAGCTCATCACGATGGCTGGTAGCCGTTAGCTTACCACTACCATCATCCGCCCGATGGTTCGATTTGTGCGCTATACTATCGACTGTCGGTGCTGCGTAACTTTGTAGATTGTTTGTGCTCTCCGATTCGAGAAAAACCGGATCATCATCCGGCGGAACCGGTTCAGCGTGCTGCTGCTGCTGATCCAGCTGCTGGTGAGGTAATACTGTTTTCTGTTTATTATCATGGCCATACCGCTCATCTGCGACGTTTTCACGCATATCGGTCGGCTGCTGGTTGACCGGCTGTTCACCATTACTATGTACAATGCTTTTGCCGAGCGACAGGTCCACATTTCTGGACGCCATGGCACCGCCGGTACCACCGAACTCTTGCGGATCATAATCGGCAAAGGCAATTTCCTTCTCCCGGCTACCGTCCGGTGTCTGGCGCAAGCGATTAATGCGCGTTTGCACGATTTGAAGGTGACGGCCGATGTACTCCTCGCCCGGCGCCAGTTCGTGTGCGTGCGAAAGGCAATCCTGCGCCTGTAGCAGTTTACCCCGCTCCACATACACCACGCACAGATTGTGCAAACCCTGGATGTTGATTGGATCGAGCTGCAGTATGCGTTTATAGCACTGGAATCGTAAACAAACAATTAGCGAATGGACGGTGATATATAGGTGGGCTTGCTTACATTCTCCGCCGCGTCCAGATCCTTAATGTTGTTGATGTAGATGTCACCCAGGAGAATCAATCCTTTGATGTGATCCGGATGATATTTGACGAGCTGGTTTAGGAATGGTGCAGCCTCTAGGGGTCGATGATCGTCCGCTAGCAACAGTGCCAGATTGAACAGCGCGCTACGGAAGTCCTGCTTAAGGTGCACTGCACGACGGAACCAATTTTCGGCTTCGTCCGTATTGCGGTCGTCCATTGCTAGCATGCCGAGATTGAAATGGACCCGTTCGTTGGTTTCTAAAAAGCAAAACGAAAAGAGACACAATTAGAAGAACTGTTCATAAAAGATTTAAGTAAGTTAAACTTACCATCTTTAGCTAGTAGCTTCAGCAGACGTTCGCGAGCTATTTTGCGCAGTTCCGGACGACCCAACTCTTGCAGCAGTATGGCTGAATTGAGTAGTGCCTGCTCGTGCTCGGGATCAAATTCAAGCGCTTTGTCCAGGTACGCTAATGCCTGCGACGCTTTGCCTTGCTCGAGAAAGACAACACCAAGCTAAAGTATAGAAAAGCGAAATATCCATTAGTCGTCAGTGGAAAACAATTTCCCAATAGCACGTCTTACATTGTAGTAAATGTCCGGATTGGTACTGTCGTACAGAAGTGCCCGTTCGTACACCTCCTGCGCTTCCTTGGTGCGGTTCAGCTTGATCAGTATGTCACCACGGTTGATGTACGCTTGCGTGTAATCGGAACGCATACTGATCGCCTGCCGGTAGAGTAAATCCGCCTCCTCCAGCCGGGTCGCATTCTTCGAGATAAGGTTCGCAAGATTCAAGAACACGTTCAGATGGTTCGGTGCGATGCGCGCCTGGTACGATTCGCCCGGTTTCGCCTTCGGCAGCAATGATTTCGCCTTCAGGTAAGCTTGTTCCGCTTCTTTGAACATTTTCAAATGGTTGTACGTACGGCCAACGTTAATGTGTGCACCCACATCGTCCTCCTGCACGCTGACGGCTTTGTGGAAGAACTGTAGCGCTTCCTCAAACCGGCCCTCACTCTCGAGCGCATGGCCCACGTTGTTGAACAGCTTCGCGTTCCGTTGGTTTACCTTCAGTCCGGACATGAAGATCGAGTACTCCGATTCCCAGTCCGCGTTCCGGTTGTACGTCTTGATGGAGTGTGTCAGCAGCAGTACGCCCAGACAGCACCAAGTCATTTTGCGTGACCAGCGTTCCGATAGTAGATGGAACCCGTAACCGACCAGTATGCAGAAACCCATTGATGGCATGTAAAGGACGCGCTCGGCAATCACGAAACCCACCGGGAAGAAAAGATTCGACGCGGGCAGAAATGGAAGAATCATAAATGCCAACCCCTGAAAAGAAAATGAGCAAAATGGAAGATTCATTAAAATGAAGAAGCAAAAAAAAAAGTGTTTTAATTATGTATTACAAAAAAAAGGAAGACAAGATAGTTTATTTAATTGCTTGTATATTGTAGCAGATGATAGTTTTAATTGAAATACTCGTGTCTGAATCACAGGCAGAAGCCCCGTCCTTTCTCAAGCACGAACAACGGAAAAAATAATTCAAATAGCAAGTTGTTTTCATACCAACGCGTTGAAACGTACTTTCCATTGCTTTCATCCGCGCATTCATTACGGCTCATTACGGTGTGGCACGCTCTTGCCTTTCATGCCTGACGTGTTGCAAGCGAAATGGAAATATGCATTTCTATCCCTTCCATGTGTTTATTATGTTCGTTGCAATTGTTGCAACAGCACAAAATATGATTTGCTGTGGATAATTAGAAGCGTCCGCTATGGAGAGTGCTTTCGAATGCGGGAGGGAATTTGTTTTACATTTTCCTCATTTCGTTGGTTTTGTTGCCGCGTGTGATGATGGAATATTTAAAACCTACGAACAGTAGGGTAACCATCCAGTAAACGGGGCGGAAAAAATTAAAACAATTGTATGCTAAAGAAGGAAACCATTAAAAATTCCTTGCTGCGCACTATAATCATGGATAATGGAGGCGCCTAGTCTAAGTGATGATAGTGTGTAACTTAAAATTTTATATTTGTTACATCTAATTGTTGTGGTTGTTAAGAATAAACAATATATTTTCTAACGAATTTCAGCAACAATTTGCGATAGGAAAAAAAACGACAACCAACCAGCTATGAAGTCTTTATTTCCATCAGCGTAAAAAAGCTCCATTAATGATTGTCGCTTTGTTTATCTTACTCTCTTCTCCTACTATTACAAACACGAGCGCACCAAACGGTTGACCTTGTTGGCAAACAATTTGATTAAAGTCTCTTCCATCGTCTTTACGCTCCATCTACGGCACGGTTGTGTCAACTAGACAAGTTTTATTTCATCGTATCATACTGCAAGGGCTTTGGTCAGGAGTAAGCGGATGTAAACCTGTCTGCCCACGGATTTGCCACCGAGCAATGGACGCCGGTACAGCAAATCCTAAGTGCAATCCCTAGAGCGATGATAATAAATGATAATAACCGGCGGAAAATGTTATGACACGAAGGAGCAAATAGATTGTTGAAGCCCGGGAATAATGGTGGGGAGAGATAAAAATGGCTAAAGTTCGACCTTGGGAAATGAACCTTTGGAGCTGTGTGCTAAAGGGATAATCAAATTAAATAAAAATGCTGATGAACCAAACGTATACACACAGCGTAATAAATTGTATTTTATGCTTTGTTTAATCTACTGCAATACTTGGCAATCGTTGGAAACGGATTGCTAAAAGGATGCATATTGATAACAAAACTGCATTCATTTCATTTATGAATTGTGAAATTCAATTCTTCTTTTTTTGGACAACGTGACTAGATCTTAAAGCAGAAAGTTACTGGAATGCCACAGGCATCAAAAAGATATGAAAGCTTGTAAAGTGTATAAAGAAATCTTTGCATCTTTTATTAATGTCTATCATAAATAGCACAGCATAAATGAGGCGGCCTGGTGGTATAAGCGGGAGGGGCGCCGGTCCAACACGACACGAACGGGGGTTCAAATCTCATCCGGATTTGACTAACTTGCTAAAGGTAAATAAAGCCAACGAAAACCACAAAATGGATCTCTTCAAGAATAGAGTCACAAAACAAAAAGATTCTACAAATATCAGCTACCCAAAAATCTTCAATCTGTTGATAATATCAAGGTGTATATCTGCAGCAATGGCGACGCCCCTCATACACTTAAGCTGATTGGTCATAAAACAACTTCAACATTTCATATTTTTTTATTTTTTATTTATTTATTATTTTTATTATTTATTTTATTATTCTTACAATTTGTGGACCAGATCGAATAAACGTTGTTTACATAGAACTCAAAGATGGATTACGCGAATGTCTTTCTTACTAGTTGTCTTAGATGTTGTTGTCTTAGATTACTAGTTGTGTTTAATCATCTACTTAAGGAAAAGCCGGTAATGCAAATAAAAAGTAGATTCAATTGCACTTCAAACTTCAAACCTCGTACTAAATATATAAAAATGAACCGAATCCTTTTTATATCCTGGAAAATATGTTTGTTAAAAGAATAACCGAAAAAAGTTGAATGTGTAAATCTATAATTATTTGAATTATTGATACTATAAGTGAAGTATATCTAATTGCTTTTTTACAAAATAAGGATATTTAATTGACATTGGAATCGAAAGAAAAAAAAATGCGAATTTTTAATTCATTAAGTATTTAATTTGTTCATATTAATATACTTTTTTTCTCCCTCGCTGTACTGCTATTGTCGGACGAATCCCTCCGTAGAGTAACAAATTTTAGATTAAAATATTAAAAATTAATCGCCCCCCAAGAAATAGCTCGCTAATCGACAGGTGAAGTGAAGCAGCGTAGTCCATTTACTACGTTTAATTATGCAACGTAAAGCGATGGAGAGTGGCCCGACCAGGTTTACCGGGAAAATGTGATCCATGAAATGCCAACCATTATGTCATGATGATACGTCACGAGCTCTAACTAGCTGCGCCGGTTGTCTGTCAGCCCGCGGAAATTTCACGATACCGTTCCAATTCTTGACACTTGATGCACGTGGAAAGGATGTAATTGTATCATCCGCTTCGGTCTGAATTCTCGATACGGCGAGCATTAGCACAGGCTTTTGTATAAAATATTACCAGAGATACCAACATTAGACGTACTATTGCTCAAGGATTCCTCAAGAAAAAAACAGGTGGACAAAAGAATGTTTCTTTTGTTATTTCTTCTCCTCTTTCCGTGCTGTCCAAAATATCAAGGATATCAAGGACTTTGATTTAATGTCAAAAGGAAAAAAGGAAGGCATCCCCGCAGTCAAGGTTTTTATCGCGCCGTAAAGGTAACAAGTAAACCGAAACGGAAAGTCACCCAAGCCACATCACCGGGCCTCCTGGTGGTTCAATCAATGTGAACGATTGCTTTAATTAAATTCCTCCTTTTTCTTCCACCTACTGTCTCCTCCATTTGTCTTCGCAAACGGAAATCCTTGCGTGATAAGAATGTGGACGTTTCGGTGTGATCGGCCCCAGGAAAGGAACTAAGGCTCCACACAAATGAATATTCGATTCAGCTTATGCGCTTTCGCTATCGGAAATCGATGAGATAAAACAAAACAAAGCGTAACCATGTTCCAACATCCGGAACGTGTCAAGTCTTGTCGACAATTATCCTACGTCCAACGACACAATGGAGAAGTCGGTGGTTTGGATTTGTGTTACATGAGTCACGGAACGGTTTTCGTGTCCCGGTGGTAAAGTCCTCCTGATTATCTTACGCGATGAAGGACGCGTTTTCGATTAAAAACTGATCAGATAAATCTACTGCCCAAGAACACAGCTGGGCATTGGCGAAATCGAGAGTGCCCTTGAGCGGAAGGAATGTCGATGATGGTGGTCTTTCGTCGGATTCATCTTCTGCCTACGATGATGACAGTCTTCCCGTGCAAGACTTTACCATGGTGATGCCTGTGATGCCTGCTTCCGGATGTTGGCTCACTTTCGGTAAATCTTGATAATGGTGAACGATAATGAGGATACCATTGAAATCGTCTTTTCCTTTCCGGCTCGTTCCGTCTCTGTTCGAACCTCGCGCCGAGAACGGTTGTCGACCGTGATGAAGATGATGTATACACACGGGTAAGAGTGAAGACTTTGTTTCGATTTTGTGCCCACCGGAGAGTGTTTGTGGGTGATCCCGGTGGCAGATGGCTCGCAAAAGATGTCGATAATCGATAAATAATTATTTACCTTCGGTTTCCCGTTTTCACCGTGCGTTTTTCTGCCACCTAACGTGACAACAGTTTTCTTTTCATTTCCCCTTAATGTTCGCCTGTTCCAATTTTCGTGTGCGAGCGGTTAGCATATTTTCATACCAAGACTGCTGCTGTGCAGTTTTGGTTGGGCCGTTTGTTTGTTTGTAAAAGGGCCACACCGGATGCGTACTTGTGGAGGTTTATTTGATGAAAAGAAGATATCGTTCGCCTCTCGTTACAACCGTTTGTTATTTAATACACATTTTCTTCGCTCGTTATTACGTACAGGTTCAGCTTTCGGGGTAATATATTTTTTTGCATCGAGATCTACTTTTTCATCCTCATCAATTTGTCTTGTTGTGTCGGTGTCCTTTTTTTCGGGAGGATAAAACGATCTTATCGATCGGATTGTCAGTTCATCGGTGGAATAAAAGCTTGAAAAATGGTGATTATTGATTTAAGTGGTATTTCGTTTTCTTGATTGCTTTAACAAACAATAAACGTGAGCTTAGCAATTTGAGAAATTTGAGATGATAACGACGATTTGATAAAGAATTTGCTTATAGAAAAAACAGTTGTTTTCGACCGAAAAAAAAATATTACAATTGCTTAATACATATCTAGCATCCCATTAAAATTTACATGTGTAAAATCCTAATTCTTTGGTGCAATTAAAAATGGACGGTTTGATAAGACATGGTTGTACAGCTAAAGCTTGAGTATTGTACATTCCATCCCTGTGTTGTTGTCTGCTGAAACTCAACCACCACAGTAGTATAACGTCAGTTCTTTCCTCATCTTGAAAACATGATTGTCTAAAGCAATCAAAATGTCTCCCAGGTGGAACACAGGCTGCTCCGGTACCCATCGGTAGCATTAGTTACCCCTGTGAGATGTGTCACAGTACGCCCGAGGGTATTATTATTCTCCTATCACAATCCCTGCATCATCTCCATTGCAATGTACCGAAAACATACAGAACAAAACGAGAGAAAAAAAGCATGCAAAACGTGCAAAAAGCTCAACACTTGCCCGTGCAGATGAAAATATGAATTGCAATGGAAACATGCGCATCTCGTACACCACTTGTGTGCATCGGTCATGCACCGCTTTACCTGCACTTCCGATTCTGGGCATCACTGGGTGTGCAGAGATCTGCACCGTTGTTTGTGGGGAGAACGAGCATATATATAAAAAAGGACACTAAAAAGAAAACTACATTCGAGCGCTGAATAATCTCGACACCCGTGGGACTAACCTCAACATAGCCACCATTACCATTCGCATAATAATAATGCCGGTTTGAAGAAAAAAAAAATACAACAACTAACTGCATTTGCTTATTTTTGTACCACTAACACTTCCTGCCAAACCGTGTGCATGTGTCGGAGGATGATGGGTTCATATGTGTTGCAGAACCCGGCGGAATCACCCCGGGGAGATAATCACTGACGACCGTCTAGACAGTTGTACGGTCGTTTGAATGGCAAACGGAACCGGTAGAATACACACATACTTGCAAAAATTTCATTTAGTTTTAGAATTTATGTCACTTTAATCCCTCGAGCAGTGGTTAGAGGATGGATGGCGTCATCGGTTGAAGAGTAGCGAAAGCATTAAAAAAAAACATACAAGCGTGAGATGGGAAAGCGTTTTCAGTGTGCTGAGTTTAAGTGGACAGAATTGTGGCGGAGCACAATTGAAGCTGTCCGACAGGATGGCATGGGACGGAAGCAACCGTTGACCGGGCGTTGGGTAATCTGTTTCGAGCAAAAGGATGGTAAATGGGGTCGGTACAAATTCTAATTTGAATTTTGTTTCTAATACAATGAATTCTGCGCTATGTGCGATGAGAGTGTAGAGAATAATTTTTCATTTTGAAATAAAAAAAACGTATAAACAGATTGTAGAATGATGGTGAAATTGGACCTAAGTTAAATTAAATTGCAAAACTTTATAAAAAATAAAAAAAAATTGAATTTATAAAAATAATTTGTTTCAGATGTACAGCTTGACGGTACTTCTGAGGATAAAAAAACCAATAATTTGTTTAGTTAAAACCATTACGTCAAAGAACTGATGTTGAAAACAGCATCATTCGCATGCCATAAATTATTATATTTGCAAATTGCATACATTTAGGCGTATTATTTTTCCTTCAATTCATTTTACATGACCATTGCAACCGTTTCCGCGTGAGTTGATATTTTTTTCTAGAACAAATTTAACCAAACAAACAAAAATTTAAACAGTTTTAATCCAAAAACTTATAACAGCTTCCAACAAAGAAATAAACCTTCATTTCTACAATTGCTTGTATCGTGTTTATTTATTATTTGATTTGCTTTTCCAATTAAAGCCACTTCTACATTTCAAATTCATACAAATTTATCTTAGGATTCTTGAAATAAATTGAAAAAAAAAACTATCACACTCACATTTACGATATTCATCTCTAAAACAACCAGCGCCACTATAATCTAATTAGTTTAAAAGTCTCTACACCGAAAAAAAATTGTCCCAAGTGTAAACAACAAATCAAGGAATTGCTTTACAGCTTTCCTCCGGTGCAACCTTCCCACCGGTAGGGATTTTGAATGACCCGGCCCGATCCTTTACCAACTGCCAACAGTGGTAGAGTGACATGAAATTGATGAGTTTTCTTATTTGACCGTCTAGTGCTGCCATACCACCACCAGCGCAAACTCACATTTCTGCCACCAAACAGTTCTACCTTCAAACATGAATTTAGTCCGAAGGCTTATCACTTATAGAAATTGCAAGTATGCGAAAGAAACAAAATACAAATGCTTAACCATTGAAGCTTTTACGCCCGGTAGAGACTTGGATCCCCGTTCCAAGTACGAGTGCGGAAACGGGAAGAGGGAGGTTGAAAAAAATGGCCAAAAACCTTGCGCGAAAGCTTAAATGGAGAGGAGATTTTGCCCTCAGCGGTAATCAATCTTCTCGCGCACTGCAAGAATGAAAACATTCTTTTTTTGGGTTTTGTTCGTAACGCTCGCATAGGCAGTGCTACCAGAACTAATGGAAGGCTTCTGCTGCCCATGGGCGTATGAGCCGGAAGGTTTCGCTGCAGTAATACAGTAATTGAGCAGTGAGATGAAACAAAACAGTGAAAAAAAAACCCCCGCGGCGAACATATACATACAGAAATATCCGAAAACAAACCCTGCCTTGTTGCCGGCATTTGGGTAACACAAATTGGGAAGGGACGAGGCAATGATTTGCCAAAAACGAAAAAGATTTCAACGTTGAGTTATCGTTGACTCATAAATCTAAATAAATGGTGCAACGTTCAAAGATGCGGCTACACATTAAGCGAAGAGTCTAGGATTAGTGGCGCGAAGCGAAATGTGGGAAACAATGAGGGAAAGATTTGAGATATGGAAACGAAGCGTAAGCAGAGTGGAATGGAACAGGGGAATGTTTTTTTTTCGTCATCTTCCTTTTACTACTTTATGATTCAAGAAGCAATTTGCTGTTTGTTTGCTTTGGAATCAAGGACATACTTACGCAGTGTGCGTGTTTTCGATATTGCAACACTTTTTGGATCTAGAAACATCGTCTTTATATAAAAATTCGAGCTGGTCTAGATATTAACGAAATTCAGTTTATAATAGGTACTAGATTGGCCGTAAATGGATGATTTTTCATTTCGATTGCATACATGTAGACGCAAACGTATTAACAACAGCATTAATGTGCTATAAAGCTGTATAGATTTTCGTAAATTTAAAAACAAAATATTTGTTTTTATCTTATTCTTATGAAAAATGCACGAAACTAAAACTTGGAGTTTATTTTATAAAAAAGGTTAAATTTTTTATACACAAAAATGTAATGTTCTAGTGTTACTACAGTTTATACGTAAAACACGTACACTAAGTGTATGAAAATGTGAATAAAAATTTGGAAATGTGGTCACTTTTGAGGGTTTACTGAATGCGTTTATTCCTCTTAATTTGGAATTGCTAGAATAGCGACACAAATTGTGCATGCCGAATCTAACCCAAATTGGAAGGAAAGTATTGATTTTTTCCCTTCATTGTGGCTTGCAAAATCCTTTGAAGGGCATGCCAAGAAATAAGAAAAGGCACACTTTAAAGCGTTACGAGCAGAAAGGATTATGAAGAGGATTCCAAGCAACTGGGTTATTACTTCAACCGGAACCGGAATGTCGTCCGGTGTTGCCATGCCCGGAAGTCCTTCAAAGCTTCGTGAAGTTATACGATCATTTGTGAATATGTACGATGAGAGAGACAGAGAGAGAGGAAGAGAATGGAAAAGCAAAAAAAAAAAGGGAGAAGCAAAACGAAAGCGAATGCCATCGATATTGTAATTCACCGGGCACCCGGCGAGATATGTCCCGTAGAGAAAACGCAAGCAAGCTTTTGACGGAAACTCCTTCATCGGCGGTTTACATTTACAGCCATCGAATGCTCGACTTGTCTTTTCCGAGTTCGTGCACACTCGAGAGGATTAAGGATATGGCATCGACTTGGCTGTAGTCCTTTCGCGAACTGGAACCAGCATCCGGTTTGCTTCTTTCGCGCATGGATGGCGCGCGACTTTACAACGCGCACTGCCATTTGTGTATGTGTGGCAACGTTCGATAAAGATTACCCTACCCACCGGAAAGGAAGTGGGACCAGCCTGGCGAAACGCAGGCTGGCGAAAGGTTTTCTTTCTTTCCCCGGGAACCGTTTTCGTTTTATATGTAAATCCACCGGACGGAAGCCCAAACGGCGGTGGTGTACGAAATGAATCCAAGAAAGGAGCAAAAAAAAAACGGAGATGCCGGTGGAACAATTTAAAGCGCAGCAGAGCAAATCGAATGCACGGAAAGCGAAGGAGCTTCAACATTTAGAAGAGGGTCTTAAGCTTACTGCTAGTGCTGCTGAGAATGCAAAATTGTTCAACTTCCACTTCGCTCGGTTGAATTGGTCGACTGAATCGTTGGATGTTTTGGATGAAGGGAAAACAAATTTCATCCTCAGCAAACAAACGGAGTGTAATATCAATCGCTAGTGGCTTTTCCTGCAATCGATGGGAAACGCGGGAAGGTTTTTACGGGGTGGCGTGACGGACAGGAGAATGTTTCCTTAGAAGGAAGTTTATGGCTGTCATCAAAACTGCAATTTTAAGATTGACTCGAAACACGATTTTCCCAGGAAGTGAAGCTAGGAAAGTGATTGCAACTTTGTTTTGGCATGCAACCCGAACGTCGGTCTTGTTGCTCGGTTACGTTCAGAATCGAGCATGACAGAATGTGCCATACTACATGGCTGCATATGGCTTTATTTGTATGGTCAAAGATTATTAAGAAATGCATAAATGTGATTTGTTTTTGTTATGGTAATCCTGTCACCAAAAATAAATTTTCAATCATAAACAAAATGGCATATAGATTTTACATATTCTATGTTTTGGGTGGTAATGCTATTTTCTAGCAGAGATATTTGTGCGATATTGGATCAAAATTGATTATTCAGGCCTATCATACGTTTGTGAAAATAATGGCCATTTCTTTTAATAAGTTTCTTAAAACTCTTAATAGAAAACCTCAAATTGATCCCACCAAAAAAAATCTCTATTCTTTCATGGGAATTTCAAATAAATTTCCTAAAATATTCCAAATAATTTTCCTCTCAGTATCTTAGGAGTTTATTTGCAATTTCAACAATTATACAACGCTAGGCGTGAACTAATCACATCATGAACCGGACATGCTACATGGGTGGATAATGTCATCTTGATCTTTCTGTTGTTCATATCTATATTATCAGGCACTTTCGGGCTTCTAACACGATTAACAGAAAAACGAAGGAATTCAAAAGATTTTATAACAACTTTAAACGCATAGGTTTATATAAATATACTTATCAGAAAATTCGTATAAGGATTATTTTTAACGTTGCAAAATTTTGTTTAAATCAAGGACATTTTTAAAATCAAATATTCCAGAAATAAGAGATGAAAAATATATACAATAAAATATTACATTAAAATAAATAAAACCACCAATTGGGCGAAACATTTCCTAACCCTTTTGCTTTAAAGAAAATCCGGTCTGAACGAAAGTGTAGATAGACAGATTTACAATGCTAGTTATAAGCTGCTATAGCGCACGGTCACTGCTACAGACGATCGCTAGTAACCGAACCCGAACGGAACGATGTTATCGAAAATGCGATAGATTGAGAGAAAAAAAACTTCAGAAGACAACCCGTGACCGTAGGTTACACAGTCGTCATGATGGGTAAAGGACGATGATGTTATCCGTACGATACGATGCAGGAAATATCGAATCTAGCTGACGGAAGCAACAAGGGGCAACGACCGGATTGGATTGGCTTCTACATCATCATCAACGAAACTAAGAATGCGATATCGCCGAAGGTGTGGATGCGTATTTTCACTCGAACAAATGAAAATGCCGTGCGGTTTGGGGTCATTCGGTGGAAAATCGATCGACCGAAGCTGGTCGGGGACGAAGGAAATTGGTCCCACGTTTCGCCGTTCGATCCATGGTCAGCCATTGAAAGTTTCTGCTTCTTCGTGTTAAAGGGACAGTGGAAGAGGGGTGCGGGGAAGAAACCCGGGAAAAGGTTGAACTGACCAAGAAAATCGATAAAGAAAAAGACATCGCCTCTAAAAAGAAAAGAAAGGGATCACAACGTATCCCACCGTTCTGTTCGCATGAGTGAGCGATCGGAACGTGCCTGAGGATTCGGTTGTTCACTCGTCGTGAAGAAGACTAGCTTTGAGTAGAACCATGTGTGTGTGTGTGAGGCTTTAATGTGAACTGTTTGCCTTGATTCGATGGGTATGAAATAGACAAGCGGAATGCGTAGAACATTCTACACCGGGCAATCGTCAGGAAGTGAAATAAATGTGTTGCTAGCGAAGGACTAAAAAACAAGAAAGAAACAAAAATCATTACCAAACGGATTTTGACGCATCTCATGAGTTGTCACACAGTGGCCACATAACCACCCCTACGATCCCACTTTCCCCTTTGCCCGATCGAGCGATGTGGTGTGGGTGAACGAATTTCATAGCCATTTTCCGGGCATCCTTGGGGAAAAGAATGAGAAAAGTAATGGCCTCGGGTTTTGTCGATGCATGGCACGAAAATTGAAATCAACAGCAAACTTGAGAATGGGTAGGATATGTTTGCCAGATAATGATGATAAACCGCTTCGTTCAGCTACGTTGGAATCAGTTTGAGCTTGCGGAAGAGATAGATTTCCCATGCGTGATTGTGTGGTTCGCTTGAGATTTGGTGTACATACGGTTATGCTTTCCCTTATTATTCACATAAAGAAGATAGAAAAAGTTTAAATAAAACCGAAGCGAACCTGTGTTTAACACTAAATCCATAGCAGAGATTATGGAACATCACTAGCGGGAATTTAATAACTTCAGTTTTACTAATTAAAATGAGTAATTAAAAAAAGTTCTACTCACCATAACAACTACGGCTGACTTTTGACGATGGTTTTCGATGAAGGCAACCCATGCCAATACGCCAATCATGCTGTACGATCCCAGGGTGGCCAAATTGCGTGGATCCGTAAACGACTCGACCAAGGGAACCGTTCCCATCGTCCAGTCGCAGCACAGATCGCAAGGGAATAGTAGCAACCAGAGGTTGACTGAGACGAGATAGTTATACGACAATTGCCGAGCTGGGGTCACCGCCACGGATGCTGGATTGTCGAATCTGAAATAAAGAGAGAGAGAGAGAAAAGTATTAGAAATGTTGACTAGACTGTAAGACTAGAACGATAAGTTTTAGTCGTCCAAAACCAGAAGTGACATGTAAGAGCGCATTAAATGCTAAGAAAGAAGCTGTAGGGTAGAGTGACCACATCGTTTTACTGGAAGTTTGGAACATCCAGTCAAACAGTGTAAAAGAACCTGGACTACAATTACTCAAAAAGAAACTGCTGATGATGTTGGTGATATGAAGATATCAAGTATCCACCAAGAAAATCCACGAACTCAAACCTTTTTTCAGAAGAAGATACTTCAGTTATCTCAGTACTACAGGACTTTTTGCAATAAGGCTAGAGAGTGTCTTCCGGAAATTGTTTCCCATCATGCGAAGAGTTGATTGGAGAAATATTGGATGGTTAAAGATAAACGTTTTAGAGAAGATCGTCAATCCTCTTCAAGAACATCTGATGCGACCGACAGGCTTTAAAGTTTAAACGGAGTCACTACTCCAATAACCTTGAGGAAAAAACGGATCCAGGCTATTCCAACAATTGACATTTTCTTTTTAATCAGCCTTTGTTCTAGTTCTAGTTCTAGGTTCTAGTTCTGGAGCTAGGCGTAGGGTCGCTTGAATGCATTTTTCTAGAAGTTTCAATAAATAAATAATTTCTCCAAACTTTATTTTATTGAATTATGGATATTAATTTTTCTCACCGCCAATCGAAGTCAATTTTTAACACACATCACACGAAGCATAGTCACGTGAAGAAAGGCCATTTAAAGGGGACATTTCTTACTGCATGCGGCATATCATAAACCAATGGCGATTGGATAGTTGATCACCAATTCTTAATGACACGCACACGTATCATGGGCGTGACTGGGACCATATAACGTAAAATCGCACCCATGCCAAAAGAGCCATCGTTCCCTTTTGGATGGTTTGCTCATCCGTACGATTCGCAGCTGAAAGTGGTCGCAAAATAATATGATCGATAGTAAAGCTTTCATATTTTTACGAGAATGAAATTAGATATTTTATTGGCCTTGGGTTGCACGGGTTGACACGACCAAATTGGCTTTCGCTTCCACGCGGTGGTTTGTGAATCTTGGCCGCGCGGTATCGCTTGGTGACAATATATACGTCTGGTTGCACGGTACCGTCGTGCGTCGTAATCGTTGGTGACATGTGACATCGGGGTTTTACAGTGGATGAAGGATAATGGAAGCAGACAAACAGCCATGAAGGGTCGGAGGTGGTGGAGTTGGTGGTGTTGTAGCAGGTAAATCTCACCATTTCCTTGCTAAGTGAAACCATTTTTCTGCATTTTCCACAACGTCCCGCTATGCTTGGGTTGTGGTAACCCTGCTAAGACGGCTACCATCCGGTTGCTCGCGCAACAAAGTAACATTTCCGCGAGCACCAAACTCGTCAGCGCGACGGCGTCACAACCGCTGAGGGAAGGAACACTCTTTTTTTGTTGTTGCTGTATTCTGTGCCAAGCATCAAGGAAAGGTACTTCTACAAAGCACCTCTGTCAGCGTAATAAAAGGAAAAAGCCAAACATTCAACACACGCACAGGTTGTTACTGTGACCGGGGTGGTGGCGAGTGCGCTGTCACCATCGCGAACTTTGGCTTGGGAGGTAGGAATCCGTGCGGCAGGAAGCGCACGAAAGGACAAGGCTCGGGAAAACAGTTATCCTTGACGGTCCTTGAACGGTTTCGGGAAATGGTTGTGCACGGAGACGCGACCCGAGCAAACCTAGAGAAACGAAGTCATCAACGTTTTTGCTATTGCGCGATTTCACGTCATAAAACTACCATAAAGGTTAATAATTTTCCTTCTCCGCTGTACAGCCGGTGATGGGCAAAGGACATGTTACCGTCGGTCGGAAGGTTGTGAAGTGACAGGACCATTTCTGCTGTCATGTTTGCTTACGCGCGCTACTTGAGTAAGCGTGATGGCTGCCGGGATCCGTGCGGTGGGGGGCCTTTGTACAGCCGAGTGCAGACAATAAGCAGCGAATGAATAGATTGTTAACCGATGTTGGAGCGAATAGGTTTTTTTCGTGTAACATTGTTCCTACGTTTTTTCAGTTTGATAATGGATTTTGAATTACTTATTCAATGTATAATACAAGGACTTCTTAAGTAGCTTTTAAAGGCTATTTAAAACGAAATGTATCTAATATTGGCGTCACAACAATAAAGATTAATATTTGATAAAAACAACTCATCTTGTGAACAAATGCAACAAAAGTCCATGTTTTATAGGTTATTATTGCTTTGCACTTATTCACACCTATAGAACTTCCATTTAGCGCAACAACCTAATACAGGGGTAGGCACACTTATCACCAAAAAGAACAAACCCCAACACAGGTTTGAGAAAGACGAATTTATCCTTAAGATATTTAAACTCTAATACATGTTTTTAATATCCATGTTAAAAAACAAAATCAATAATATCAAAACTGTGCCACTGTCCCAGAAACCCGAAATATTTACACAAGAATTAGGGGAAATTATTAAATCATAGATAACATATCTATGATAACATAATATTGTTGTACTATTTGTACATATTTGTCTTTCTAAATTAAAGAATGCAATGTTCCTGTTATTGCTTTCCCAAACTTTTTTGTAATTAATTCTCCCAGCAAACTTCATATCGCTGAAAAACTAAAATAAAACAATTCGTGTGGGGTTCGAATTGAAAGAAAAAGTACAGTGGATGTCGTGGTAACGAGATCTTGTGTTCTTATCAAGGATTTCCAAAATTTTCTCATGGACCGGAAAAAATCTACGTGCGTTATCACCATCATGCTTGACATTTTCGGCTTAAATTTAAAATTTATAAAATAATTTTGTAGCTTTTAATTAAACTCCTTTCCATTATTTTGCTTTCCTCTCCTCCAATATTAGAGAAATGTTAAAAAATAATACATATTTAAATTCATATTTAAAAATGTTTTTTCATGTATAAATACTGCTTCTAATTCGAAAATCAATCCCAGACCGACTTGGTGGCGTATGTGATAAACGGTGCCAGTTCCACACGACAGAATCAGCTATCAAATTCGGACCGTCCCTTGTAGCAAGGACTGACAAAAACCGAGTGTTTTGAAACGTAATTTATTTATGTTCAAGTTTTACTTTACTAAAACTAATGTTTCGTTTAATTGTTTCATCTTCAATTGATACCGTTGTGTATAGTATTATAAGTAAGACAAGCTATAATATAAAAAGTTTCACGAAAACTGTTGCGCTTGTTACTGCAATTTGTGTGTACTCGACTGTCTAAACAACGCACGCGTTTGGTATGCACCATTTTCACCACCACTCGAGGTCACCGGCACAAAGTGAAGGTTGCCCCTTCAGCACGATAAAAATGCTCTATTGCCAAATTGAAGCACCTTCAGCTTTTGCAACGTCACCCGGCACGCCGGTAAATGGTCACGGATGCGAACTATGTAGGGTAGGAATTTGAGTGAAAATAGCAACAGGATCGGGACAGTGCCGTGACCCTCCACCCGTGTGAAGTATGTTGAGAAGCGCAGTAAAACATAAGGGCTGAGAGTGCAATAACTTTCGGTTCATCCACTCGGGGCTAGCAGCAGGTTTTCCTGTGCGTTTTGTACTCTGGTGTGGATCGTTTATTTCCACCGTTTTATGGTAACATTTTTTTTCTCTCTCTCGCTTCTTTCGTCGTTGTTGCCTTGCCTCATCCAGTGGATGTCCTCATAGGGGGGTGATTGTGGGTGTTTTGTTTTGGTTTGAGGGTAGGCAAACGATGGTGTAGGGCATCGGGAAGGAAATCAAATCATTCCAGCAAAATAACGTTTCCAATCAATTTCCTATTATAGCGTCGAATAGTTTAATGTGTCGGCGTACTTCACCTGTCCGGGCTGCCGTAACCTGCCGTGAAGCAGCGCTTCTGAAACGTCGTTAGTGTCAAAGTGAAGCGAGTGGTGCAACGTGTTTCGCACAAATTCAGCGTAAAACGAGAACACCACCCGAGTCGGTCCGTGTCATGTTTGTCGTCGCGAAAAATAAGCATCGGATGAAACGGCAGCAGTGCCACGATTAGATGCTAGATTTATTGGACCATATTCTACGGAAGGTGTGGCTACCAATTTGCCATCAGAAACACCCCGAACACCTTGACAAAACCGGACTTTGGGCGTGTGTGTGTGTGTGTGTGTTGCGACGGGGATGAAATAAGGAAATATTCATTTTAGTTTTCCATCGAAAAACGCACCAGCGTCCTACGAGCTTGTCACCAAAATGAGCTGTCAATTCGATAGGTTACGCATTCACTGGCCTTTTGTGCTGAGCTGTGGGTGTTTACGTACGGTACTGCAAAATAAGATCATTTCCCTCAACATAATGGTTTTGAACCACAAAATTAATCTGGCGGAAGCACGTTTTCGTACCGAACGTGGCGGGCAAATTGCGCCCCAAAATTGTACGAACAATGGGCACGAATGTGGCACAGTGTGTGAGATGCATATATGCTTGTCTTAACGGTAACGGAACCTTTGTCAGCAGCAAGACTCACTACAACACAAAGCGTTTTGTGGCAGGGGTTTTCGGAGAAATGATAATGAAATTGAGATGAATTTGCACACACATGCAAAAAGCTCCATAGCGTCAAATTGAAAGGGCAGCTTTACGTGGAATCAGATGGAATTATGAATCTTCCCTTTTTTGGGGGGAGATTAAATATCACATTCGCATATGACTTCTATTCATGTCTTTCTTAGGAGAATGCTTTTGAATATCATGGATTAAATTAAACTGCACGGCATCTTGCGTCTTTAGTTTCAGATGCTCATATGTATTATGGGAATTGATGTACTAAATAATTTATTTCAAATATTGGGGAAAAATCCTCAACAAAATAATTCATCATTCATTCAATAATTCAATATAGTTCTGGAGAAGGTTGTGGCGCTGGCACTTCGGGTACTTTACGGGAAGGATAATTACGTCTTTAAATTGGACGGTGCAACGGCTCACACGACGAATATCATCCAAGCGTGGTGACGAAAGAGTTTAACAGATTTTCTCGACTAGTCTTTGTGGTCTCCCAGCTCCCCCGACGTTAACCCACTGGACTATTCGGTATGGTCACACATGCTGGCCAAGCAGAACGAACATCAAGTGAACACTACGGACCAATTTCATCAGCTCATTGCCAAGATCTGGGATACCGATGAACTAGATAGAAATTGACTTGGAAAAGTCAATCTTTTTTTACACATTTTGAAAGTGTACTTCATTGAAAATTTTCCATTCTTAGAAACCGCCGAACATTTGAGCGAGTTTCATTAATTGTATTTCAACACCCGATGACCATTTCAATGGAATTAACTACCGTTGCTCGGTACGTGACGTGATTTTCAACACGTTTCCATTAGATTGGCAACTGTTGTATCGAAATTAAATGGAAAACTAAAAAATCGAACTTAAATTACAATATTTTTAAAAGCTATTGTTTAGTTTTATCAGATGAATGAAACACGATAATAAAAACAACGAACAAATTGTTGAAAATTATGTTGGTAGTAATGAAATTATATCAACGAAAAAAATTTGACTTTAAATTGATTAGTATACCCTGCACTGTGAATTAGTATCACCTATTTTATCATTTCAAATCTTTTTAAGGCGATTATCCTGTGACTTTAATGTGAAACAAATTAAACAACATAAATTTTTTAACAACATACACTTCCCGTTGGTATTTCTATTCACTCAAAAGCAATTCCATATAAAGCCTCTAGCATTTCCTTTCAGATCGTTTATAAAGCAGACAATTTCCACTGAATGTGCTCTTCAAGCGTCGTCTTGAATTCAACGTTACCATATGTTGTTCATTTTCTACATCTCTCTTACAGTCTGTTCGTCCGTTTAAAATTCAAAACGGAAAGCAAAAACCCTCCCAAAAAAAAAAAAAAACGAAATTGTGTTGTTATCATAAATCAAATTAAAAACCTATCGAAAGTTGAAGTTTCCCTTTTCTGAATGGAATGCTGTGTTGATACACTCGGCATAAAGTCCTGCGTGGGAATATAAAGCGTAACCACGTTGCAGGAACTGGCACGAGCATAAAAAAAAATATATAATAGGATGTAAGGGAGTAAACCAACGGAACACAGGACGAGGAATGATGAGTAGGCCCTACGTACTGACATGTTTCCCATCAGCCCGAGCGCTTCACATCGAACAGGTTCATCCCTTCCTGGAAGCGGATCCAATGGAAACTGTGACCTATGATCTTCCTTTTATGCCTTTTTCGCACACACAAAAAAACCGGATCACTCCCGGTATCACAGGCATGGAGCGGGCTGGAATATATTTTGCTTATTTTATTTCGAGTACCCTCGTCTTCGTCCCGGCACCGTGCGGGTGCTTTGAGTGAGAGTGTATGCGAGTGTGTGCCGACCCTCGTCAAAACATGAAACATAATTTATGAACCAGCAAGCATCATCTTGCTAGTCTCTCGCCCGAATTTCGTCCCCTTCCCGCCGATGGAGGGTTACTTTTTTCTTCTCACAACAATATAACCCCTTAGCGGACAGAGCTTTCCATTCTCTATTTTTTGTCGTCATTGTCTCGTAGTGAAAGTGTCTTGACCTCATTCGCATTTCTTGCTTACGACCGAAAAGGGGCACGGGGTCTTTGCACTTTGGTGGTGTCCGGAAAAACGAGGTGCAAAGTGGGACGAATCGGGTGACGAAACGATGCGTCACGTATGGGAGGATATGTATGTATATATTTTTTTTACATCGCGAAAACCCCACGGTTAGTAAAATGTTAAAGTGTGCGTGAGAAAATGTACTCCGCCACGAGCCTTCCAGTTGGGGAGGGGCGGTTTGATGATGAATCCGAATTTCGTGTGGAAATTTTATCCGATTTTGGTTCATCAGTTCATGGGTTGGGAGCCTTCAAAATCTGCTTCACTGGTCAATCGGAAAAGGTTCGGCTTGCGATAAGCCGATTTTGCATGGCTTCCCGAATCTCAATGATACATGGAGGCGCCTGGTGCCGCATCGCGGGTATAGAGGGATTATGGTGTGTATATATTTTTTATTTGTTCATCATGAAATAATTCCACCGTGCAGGCGTTAAATCAGTTTACTTCCCTTTTACCCTTCGACCGACGAAACGTTTCGGTCGATGCATACCATCACGGTGGAGCTGATGGAATCGCATTTTTTACGACACGTCGAACAATTTTTGTGACCAACTGTTCCGCAAATAGGCGTGGAATGGAGCGCTTCTCGTCCGGCATGTATTTTCGAATGAAGGTTGGGTAATCTTTTCTACTCTTTTCTGTTCTGCAAGAACTTGCAACTTCAACCGTTCGCTCTCGTTGAGCGGGGAGGCTTATTGTTACATACCATTGATTTTGGTTCGGGCCGGATGATGATGATGGTTCCGCTGCCGCAGTGTTCGGTTCGACCCTTCGGTTCGGATGCACTTAATGGAAATTTAATCATCCGCTACGGGGGATTAATTAATGTTTAATGAAGCCTTTCGTTTCGGTCGCCCCAAAAACGTTCGGTGGTTTTTTTTTGGACGATGAAATACGGTGAATTATCTCCCCCGTTTCTATATTCTCTGTTGGAAGTATAGACGATCAGCCAAGAAACGAAGAAAAGTTGATATACCTAGCTGTCATATGATCCTTGCTAATGGATATTATTGCATCAGTTTGACATTTTACATTAAATGAAGGTAGTAGATAATAATGAAACTAGTAAGAATCGAACCTGTTTAGCATTCATGAATAAATTGTCATACAATATAGAGGAAAATTACTTTCAAAATGTCAATTTAATTACTGTCAATTTATTAGTAATTTCAATGTACAGTCAGTGCATATCTAACATGCATCAAATGATCAAATTTATTTCACGTGTTTTATCCACGTAATAACAAATAAGCACAAAGCAATTCCATGCCCCTGAAAGGTATGCAATACATACATTGTAGCAACGCCTAAATGCAGGCATTTGAGAAAATATACGGCTTTATAAAGATTAGGTGAACAAAATGTCGAAATCAAAACCTAGTTCTTCCTAGAAAAAATAAAATAAGTTACTCATTCTTTGTATGCTTCCCATGCTGCATATCATATCACAACGTTGAAAGCGATTAAATTGTGGTAAATTGACTTGGCTGATGTTCGTTGAATGCACGACACTGTAACTAATGGAGGCGCTTCCAAACGATGAAAATCTGCTCGTCGATGGAAAAACTTGTCCAACAAAGACCGTCCGAATGTGATGCGTGTGTATGGAGGTCAACTTGTCGTAACTGGCACGATGGTGAGCTTCAAAAGCTTAACGCTTTCTCCTATTGCAGAATGCTCACCCGAAAGGGCGAGCCCCTTAAATGTGTCGTACAAATACAAAACCGGTACAAGAAACAACGGTAGTTAAGGTTGAGACGAGTCGGTATGGGCTTGGTCAACTGTAAACCGGACCGAAGGCACAAAACGGATAAGGGTCAGCGGAGGCAGATCACGTGTTGGCGAATCGATAGAGGGCCAAGGCGAGAGTCCGATGTCCCGGCTGGTGATGACAGAGTCGTGTTGGGAAAGGTATGGGTACAGTGTCACCGTTCCTTCGCAGCACAAAACGACCGTAATCCTAATTAAATTCTCTCGTATCTCTCACATCGCAGAGGCGGGTTTGAAGCCATGTCGGTCGGTATACGGTCCGGCTACCTCAGTCCGCCTGTATGTGTGTGTCTGATTTTGAAGTTTGATATACGACCATGGGCATCATGTTCGCAGGGTTCCAGCATTCGTAACATTACCGCACTACAGCTCCGGCCACTATTTTCCCTCCCCGCGGTATCGTGTCATCCAATCGATAGCCGATGAGCATTGTTGTTTATACGGTGGACCATGTTAAACCAGTCTCTCGTCGCCGGGTGCCATCTCGTCCTGTACATCTCATCCATCTACCAACCAATAAACTGGTGGAGGTTCTGTCGCAGCCTGTTCATGCAGCTCGTGGTACGTGCTGGGTGCCGGTCTGCTTGTGCACTGCAGTGGCGCACATAGTTTACGGGGGTCGACATAGTCGTAGTAAATCCCCCGGAAAATCACACACCGGGCCAGGTGCGTAGTGTACCGTGACGTGAGGTTTAGCCTACGGCATACAAGTAGTTTGATTTTACAACGCTTACGCCTAACGCAGTGGGCGGAAATTACATTCATGGGTGATTTATCATATGAGCCGTTCGGCCATGAACGGCCAGTGTAAGTGTTACCGAGCTTTACATTTTTTTGGGCTCTCCTGCGTGTGCTCAACAGAGCTGGAAGGAAACAGTGCACGGTTGTTTTAATGAGAAGATTTTCTGGTTGCCCAATTTGGGTAAGCTTCTCGGTGTACATGGGACATTGACATTGCCTACCTCGTGTTGGTGAACCGTTTCAACGGTATGGCGTTTGTTATAATTAAACACAGGATCATGCAACAATTTCTAATGAACTGATGCATTGTTGCAGGGGTGAAATTGTGTACAGAGGGCGTACCCCAAAACCTAAACTAACAACAGTCGAAAAAAAAACGATGCACAGTTTTATCTGTATCTGAAATCACGTGGAATACATTGCCTACCTTTAGGCGCAACAAGGATAAAACGAATACCATTACATTCTATCCATTTAATTTGTACAGCACAAACCATTGGAACGTTTTTGCAACTCTGTATCACGTAATTTAATCCAGCCAACTACACCTTCGTCATTATTCTATGGTTGCAAGAGAATAATGGTTCGAATTGACTAAAGGCCCTCTCCCGAACACAGATAGTCGACAGATAAAGCTCATTTACCTATTAAAAGATGCATTTGAATGAACTTTCTATCGGGTACGTTAAACCACCCGACAGTATGATATTCGATAATGGAATACGGCACCGATGCATTGCATACATTGCGATCCTTATCAAGAATGCTAACATTCGGGTCAGCATTTTTGAAAATGGAACGGAAAAGAGATGAAGGTAGCGTATTTAATTGGTGCCATAAAGTACGATAAATAATTACCACCGATTGACTGAACGTATCGTTGCCGGGATGGATGCGAACCGAGGCGAACTGTTTTGAAACCAGGTTCAGCGGATTATAAGCTAGGTAACCTAGCGTCGGTGTGCATTAGTAGACAAATTAATCGAATCGGTCTGTATCGGTCTCTGGCCGGGCACATACACTGACGGTGACAGTATCGTGAAGTTCGTACGGAATCATGTGGAACGATCCACATTGCACTGTGCACTGTCACAAACCAATATCCGATGACCGATTGGTAGTACGGCCGATCGACCGATACTTTCTCTCTTGTACCGGGCTCGTAATCAATTTTTCGGCGTTTGCATACCTTCCGGGGGCAGAGTGACAGGTTGGGTCCGGAGCGGTGTACCACGAGATTGATAGCACGAATGTACTCACCTGGTAAAAACGGGCAGCTGGGAGCCCATGATCTGCAGCCGGGCAAACAACAGTGCTACGGTGGTAACGCACAGGACGGCCAATCGGCGGGAAGCTTCATGGGGCCACCAGCCCGTCGGCAGGGCGAACGTTTTCCCGCTCATCATTGACCGGGCCAGATGGTAGATGTCACCGAGTCGTATCTGCGCCAGTGAACCGGAAAAGAGAAAGAAAAATAGGAAGGGATGAGTGTGCTGATGATTGAATTATTCCACTGTACTGGTACACAATCGGGACAACGTCTGGCAAAGGGCTCGGGCCGCTCGACTAATGGCTTGGGCCAAGGTTCGGTGGAAAACTGGACCAAAACCCGTTGACTTGAAGTCGTTGTTGGTTTTTGCGTCGCAAACAGACATCAATTATTACCCGGGCGGCTGGTACTATTGGGTGCATTGGATTTTGAAGGAGTTGCGGACACAATGTCCGTGCAAGCTGGCGAACACAATGAACACACTCGACGATAACCAACCTTGATGAAGAAATAATGGATCCTTGGGACAAACAGTATTGTGCGATGCGCACCCAGGCAACTGCAGAACTCTGCCCTTGGGATGAAATGAATATCACACAGCGGTGCGGTACCGTTACGCTGCGAGGACAGAACATATTTGGAAGGTGTAGGAAAAAAAACGCAGATGGGTTCAGGGACGCCAAGAGAATAACTCTATTAGCAGTGACTCATTCGACTAATGGAATTGTGTGATACGGGTTTCGTAAAGCCCCGTTGAGTTACATCCGGTAAAATAGAATGTACCCGGGGTTTTTTTTTCGCTCTCCACAAAAGTTTCTCAGTTGTCTTTTTTTTTGCTTTCTCCAATAGAATGACAACCTTAAGCGGGTACTCAACCTAACACACACACACCCTGATGAGCAGTTACTTTGTTTTGCAATGTTTTGCTGTATCCTTTCGTATATCTCACCGGTGGCTTGTTACATTGCATCATTTAGGGGTAATGTAACACGCCTGTGGATGATGAAGGAAGGTAAGGCTCGAGCCATGCATCGTAAAGGAGACAAAATGGACAACCGAGCACATAACCGCCGACGGTTTGCGTGAACCCTTTTTGGCATCATCTTTGGCAAACGAACAAGGTGTACACATGGCAAAGGTAAAAATGTCTATAAAACGTGCCAATGGAGCACTAAATCACATACACCCTTAAACTGGCACATACATACGTGGGCAGCGACGCACGGCGTTGCCTTCCATGGCTCGGGATGATGTGAATGAATTGTGGCGCATTTGTCTTTCCTGCGTTCCACACACACGCGCGCAACATGGCATCCATACGGTGTACCATAATCTTACCAGATTATTTAATGCGCTCACGACGCGTTAAAGCACTGCCGAATGTTGCCCCTCACACCCCGTTCGGAGATATAAGCAAGTCGGTTGTTTTTGTTTCTTTGCCCAACCAGGGGCAAAGTTTTTCTTTTTAACTCTCCACCGTAAGCACACATTAGCTGGCAGCTTCCGGCAATGGGGAGCTTACTACACGCCCCGACATCATTATCATCAGCGCGCAAACGAGCTCACTTAAGGCTCGTAAACTATCTGTTTATGCTTTTGCAAATGGACCCGTTGCGGTTGTTTACCGGGAAGCTGATGAATGGGTGGGTAAATTTGACTTCCCTTTTTTTTGGCTCACCCTCTATCCCTCTCGCTTTCTCTTTCCCGCCCTGTGGGAATGATGTTGACTAAGTAGCGACGCATGCAGTCATTAGAAAGAAAGGAAACGATTTATCGCAGCCATGTGAAGAATCTTCAGGATCATCTTTAACAGTTTTACGCCGTGCTGCATCACGTCATACAGCGTGTGATGATGCTGTGTATCTGATGTAGTGTAATAAATTAGTCCCCATTTACTAAAAGTGAGCATTAGGCAGTATTTTCTGTATTTAAAAACCAACAAAATGTTTCTCGTAACATTTATTTACCAGCGCAGCAGAATCGTATCGTATCAGGATGTCTAAAAATCCCTTCAGTAAAATCGCACCTGCATTATCACACCTTCTTTTCGACTCGTCTCGTCTGCCTTTAAATGTGGCACTTCCGTGTGGCATAAATTATGATCCTTAAAAGCAGAGCGGGGTCCCGTCATGAGTGGATTCCGAAACAAAATAAAAAATCTCTTCAAAAGCCACAATTCCGTTAGTCGTTTCCTTCTCATCGCACAGTGTGCAAAGCAAATAATAGAAAATGGAAAAAAATGTGTTAGCATAAATTCTAACCAAGAATATATAACATTTTAATATCAAAAAATGTTAGAAGATCTTGTTGCTAATCAAAAAATCTAAGAACTTCGTTAATTAAATAATTGTTTATGTTTATTTTAACCTAATCACTAAGAAATATATAACACATGCTTTAGGAGATGTAACGAGGCCGTCCAGACCGAGCAAAAAACAAAACACCATTTATTTGGTTTAACAAAGAGTTGATTCGCAAATAAATAAACATTTGTTGTATCTTATTGTAAATAAATATTATACATAAAAATCTTTTTCTATGTTCTTCTGTTTGCAAACTTTACTTTACAACCATTCTAATATTATTTATCAGATTTTATTTCACAAAATTGCCCACAAACTATAAAATTGCAAATGTCTACAAAACATGTGTAACTTAATCATTGTGAATAAAAAAAAAGATTAATTTAAATATTTCATTTGATTTTAAGCTTGTTCTTTTTACAAAACAAGATCGTTAAAATTAGATAAGATAAAGCCATCAAATTCTGAATTTATACAAGTTTCGTATGGTACCATAAATTAATTTTTTTTGCTAATATATTTTTTTATTTTTTTGGCCATTTGTCCTGCCAAACACCCGATGTGCAACTGGTCCTGTGAGCTGATTTGCTTGTGATCTTTTTTTTTTTGCTTGTTAGTTCGCTTTGTTAGGTCTGGGGGTTTGTTTCAAATTTTTAGCCTCACTGGTAAACGTTAGTGCAGTGGCATGCGCTTTGAACAAACGGCGGTGGCTTTCGATGGGGTATACACTTCGATATACTTTTCTTTTCTCACCACAGCGCCAAGGGTATGATGGTGTCGATTATGGGGCGAATTTTCATCGGGAAACAGAGATCCACCTCTCTCGGTGGTGTGCTTGTGGTGATTGCTGATGATTATGCTTACCGAAATTGCAACAAGGGAGAAAACCAAGCATAGTGGTTGGTGGTGGTAGTGGTGTAGGTTTTACCAGCGCGAGCATAAATAGTTTGCAGTGGGAAAAGTCCACCTATGCGCTGAAGCGCGCGGTGGATGTATGAGGTGCGCCGAAAGGGGATTTATTCCACCCATGCTGAGTTGCAACACCATCGGCCTGGTGTAGGGATTGTTTTCGTGAAAAGTTTTACCATTTGCAGCTGGATGGTGGAACGTTTCCGCTACATTCGATAAAGCAAATATGTGCCCCGGGAAGGTCGGTAAGGATGAGGCTTGTGCGCTCTGATCGATAGTTTTGTCGGATGGTATAGCGTTACTTATTTTCACACACCGCAGGTGCACAAAGCATTTTGCGATTGTTTTTCGTTACGATCGAGGTTTTTCGCCGTGTACACACATATATCACAACCACTGAGGCACCACTATCAACGGCATCATAAACCATTCGCATAAAATCACGTCCTACCGTAAACCCGAATGCATTCGTGGTAAATGGTCCTACCCATAGAAAGGGTATGTATCAGGTGCGATGGAAAAATTAAACATTCTCTTGCATTCTAATGCAAACGACGTTGTGCTGCATCCGCTCGTATCCTTCACCTACTACTACGCCTGATCGCTTGCAGGCCGGAGAGGAAAGGTAGGAAAATAATCATCCCATTCGCTACGATATTATCCTGGGATAGGTGAAATAGAGCTTTCATACTTTACACTTGGCAGCAGAAAAGCGATTGCCTATTGCCGGTAATGATTAGGGTTTAATTTTCCACGCTGCTACTTACGCTCGGGTGAGCGTAAATTTGTAAAATAAATTGTACAGCAAGTTTGCGTAGCGCGCATGTGTATAAGCGGCTTGGCACTTATTTGACGCACGAAGGCGCCTCTTTCGATCAGCTTACATGGATTGCACATATTGGCTTTTTACACCGATCAGCGAATGAAATTATGTTTGAACATTTTGCATGTTTGTTTTTAGCTTAGTTTTCAATTTATGTTTAAATAGCTGAAAGAATTAAATTCAAGAATGTAACGGTAGGAATTCCTTCACGCTATTTTGCTTTATTCTTTCTTTGTTGTTTAGTGGATACAAACTAAAAGAAATATATTGTGCGGACTAACGATAGATGGATGACATCCAGCCATTAGCCACTTTGGTTGTAAAAATTTGATCGTCTCAGTTTCAGCATATATCTTTAATAGGTTGCTTTAAACGGCCATATTACCCAGTGGTTAGTCAACGGATTCGAAGGTATCCATTCCCAAAAAAAGGGATCGCTCAAGCGTTTTAAGTTATAGTGACGACACTTTGCGCTCAGTTGAAGGTGTTTGAGCTTATGCTTATGCTTATGCAATTCAGAACGGGCAGCGGCAACTTATTAACTAGAGACCCTGAGTGCAAATCTCACAAATTCGTTTCAAATCTGGAGCCATCGCAGCGGAATAATACTCTCAAAAGGCTTCCCTGGGTATGTTTCGATGTTGTCAACGATGTTTACCTAGTTTAAGTAACTCTTTGTTGTATACATTTATTTTATCCACTCCCAACCCGAAATAAGAAAGCTCAGGGGCTTGAGGCAATACACTGGAAGGCCGAATATCTGTGCTCTTCGGGAGCAGATCCTGGACGATAATAAGTTAATGTTACAAAATAAATATTTTATTATAAGAGGTAATATGTCAAAGCGCCTTTGAAGCTGTCAATTTTTGTCAAAGCACGGATAATCCGGCGGCCACATAAAGAAAAGGCACACATTAAATAAAGATTAGTTAGATCTGTTCACGAGGAAAAAAAAATTCACGTGGACGCATGTATGTCAGATAAATTTCTTCTTAATAAACGAAAATCAAACATTTTTATTTATATTACTATAATTTTTATATTAAATTAGAAACCCAAAAAAACACTGAATGACATTTATTATAGATGTTGATAATTTCACTCAATCATAACAAAATATTTCTACTAAAAATTCTGCGCACTGGAATGTTGAATTTTTTTTTTATTCATAAAGAACGGCCTGGCCGTATTGCTAATGGAATGTTGAAATATAATATTACAATTACTAAAATTTCCTTCGTTAAAAGTTGCAATAGGTATAAAAGAAAAAAACATCCCATTGCTGTAAATTTTCCAATCAAAATGATTGGACGTAACCCACGGCGGTTTCCCCTTTTGCTTTAAGTGTTCTTTCTAAATCGTCACAAGACCTATTCAATCCACCTGGCGATGGGGGCCATCCCCCTTAAGCGATGTGGGGCGTATGCATTGCATTGTCGGTTGATATTGCGTCCCAATGCTTTGTTACACTCGCTAGCTTTGAGGTGCGGCGCAACAATTGCTTTTTCAGTCGAGGTGTAATAAAGGACACCAATATTTCCGTGCGAAAACCGTCGGTAGCACGGTAGCATTTTCCCTTGGGCATGGTTTTCCTTTTGCATCAAAGAAACCTTTCTTGTTACGAGAGCACGTAACCACCACCCGTGGTTGGAATGTCCGTAGCAAAAGTGTACCGTTTCGGTCCTCGAAGCGGAGTAAATATTTGAAATATGCATAACCCAAGAACAATTCCAAATAAGCTGGTATCGTTCGTCGATACATCATGCACCAACCTGAGGCGTGGAGACGCATTCAAGAGTTGTAAAGATATATTTTATATTAGTAAACTTTTCAACTTTAACAGTAACAATTCAACATAGAAATGGTTGGTAAAAGAAACTCAAACAAGGTGTCCTATTGTGATTCGTTTATGCTAGCGCTTTTATTATGTTAGTCCCAAAGGGCAATGCAATAATAATTCTGCTTATGGACGATTGGTTTTGAGCGCTTTGAAAGATGCTGACAGAAAGCTACGAGAACTGTCCTTCGATTGGCTTTTCTTCATCGTCAATCGATTTATTTTTACATCTTTTCTTCCTGCACTTCGATCATCTTGGAACGAATTGAGGTGAAGAGCAGCAATGGGACATACATTTTTGATATCGTGATTTGAATTTATGCTCTGAAGTGCTATCGAGTTTATATGTGCATAAACAGGTATGCGTTGGGGTTTTTTTTCTATCCAGCTTTGATACGTTTCATCAGCGCTAGAGATCGCAATATAGAAGCTGAATAATACTTTATTGTGATTGATTCCTTTCGCCAGCAAAGCATGATTGATTCGGAAACGATTGTGAGGGGAAGCACAAGGGTAAGCGACCTCTAATAATATGCGCAGCATAATAAATAAATGAATGTATATAAAAATGAATTGCTCTTCAAGGTAACATGAACGTAAAATGCTTTCATTGAATTAAATATTTATGACGAGTTTTAAAAAATCGTCACACACATGACAATATGATTTGGAAGATAAAAAGATAAAAAAGGCACGCGAATAAAAACTGTGGTTCATCACACTATCAATCATTCAAACGAGTACAAGCAGGCAAGATGAAACGTAACATTTTAAACATAAAGGATAAGCGCAGCAACAACAAAAAAATAAATCTTTCCTTTAATTGACACAAATAGCAAAACATCCGCAAACGTGCTGTTGTGGATATGAGAAAGGAGGAAATAAAATTAAAAAAAAACGAACAAACCAACATGGCAACATAGACTGCACGTTGTGTACCATTAATCATATGCACCGATTGTTGCTTGGTACAGAAATTAATTTTACCTTCGTTTCATTTATCATAGTTTAAAATGAGTTCCCGTGCAGTACCCGCCGCTCGCCATTACCAGGACGCGCCGGCAGGAAAACTTCACTATCAGCCGTTCATTAGTTTCAATTACACACAAAACCGTGCTGCAAACGATTGTAAAACCGTAGTGTCTGTGCGGCATAACTCCCCAGACCACGTTCCACGCACAACCACTGTGGGGGTGTGTGAGTGTAACTTTTGAAGCCGACTGAAATGGCGGTTTTTTTTCGGGCCTCCCCACCCCGTTTGACATGACGCGTAAGGTACGACGGATGGCGGCCATGCTTGGTGCATAATTTATGCGGCTCGGCTTTTTGAGGTAGCGATTGTAAAACTTCATCAACCAGCGAACCGGCAACGGCAGCTGTCGGTTGGATGTTTTATATGCGTGCGTAATACACAACCTGGCGGCGGTGGCAGTTCGTCAGATACGTCAGGGACGTCGAGATAATTGTATGCCAAAAAGTGTGCCTGTAATCCATGCGTGTGTTGTGTGTGCGTGGTGAAAAGTTCGCCGTTGGAAATAAGGCGCAAAGGAAAAACATATGTAATTATCGGTTCATAGCGGGCGCCCGTATGGGTGCGATGAGAGAAACAGAGGGAGAGAAGAAGAGAGAAGGGGAATCAGTATATTGCTGTTCATCTCAACCACATCAGCTTATACCGCTGTTGTCCTTCAATCCCCCCCCCCCCCCCCCCCCAACTCCACGTTTTATTTGCAAAACGTTTTTCATGTTTCGGTGTGGAAAGTTTGTTAAAAATTCATTACATTTTGATTTATGCTTACCGCGACGCGAAACTTTTGTCAGCATTGTATGGTGAATGCTTTTTGTAACAGGCGGCCAGATGCTGCTGGCAGAGTTGTGCGCTGTGACAAGATGAAACTGATTTTTGATGCTGTTTCAATGCTGTGTATCTTCGATATACGGTGGCGGGATTTAGTGCGCGACAGATATGTAATTCTGCAAGCGTATTTCACTGTGATATTTCATTATTTGATATTTGTTTGATATCTGAATAGATAGTGAATTAATTAGAAAAAAATAAATAGTAAAATTAGAAGTAAAAAAAATTAGATCAATCGTAATCAAATTTTAATAGAGCCGTGTTTAACACTAGAACTACCGGAATTGACACTAAATTTTCATCCCCCCAATTTTCTATTTAGTTAAAAAAAAATATAAATGAAATTTCGCAAGAATCTATAACAAATTATTTGACAATTTTCATCATTTCACTAACTGACTGACGTGAATTTAATCAGAATCTAATATTTAAAATCATAAAAACCCTATTTTTTTCAAGAGTCTAAGTGTTTATGATATTTTACCCATTTTGCAAAAGCACACCTATTTCCGGAATATTTTAATCGCATTCCCATGATTAAAAATAAAATACTTTCTCTTTATTTATTCCCTGTAGAATGGTCTAAGCTGGAATGGACAATACTGTAAAACTGCACCCGTTAGAGATGTACAGTCTGCCGCGGAATTTTAACTGGTAAAGCAAGTTTTTAACACGCCTCACAAGAGACGAGCAAATCAATTCGACGAATCGTCTTGTGGTTGTGTTTACTGTCCATGCTAGCAAATAATTTGCCGCTTGGCAGATGGGACGAATATTTATTGTTTACTGCACATCCGTCATAATGCATTTCGTGGAATATTGTGCGAAATAATGTACAGGCAAAATGAAAACGGTACATAACGTTGTACCAACCATTCGGTTAAATCCGTGTTTAATTACATTCAGTTTTGTGAGTAATCTGAACCGAACAAAACGAATGAAAATGGGAATTATGTAAGCTTGAAATAGATGGATATGAAATTTTAAGTAAATGTGAACGACTTATAAGTATTTTTCTAGTGAAAGCAGTTTTAACTTGCAAATGCATTAACATGATAGGTTTACAATGAATGTGATTGATTATTTATAATATGTAAGCCAAAGATAGAGAAACATTAAAAGAATATTAAATTTATGATTTCTACACGACATATCAAGAAAAATGCCAAAGTCTCTCAATGGCTCCATAAAGCCACTAAAAACAAACATGAGTACAGTAAATGTTTAAAGCAATGAAATAATAACATAATACAACTTGAACCTAATAGCGCCTCAGGTGTACTGGGAAATCCGGAATGCATTCATGAATCCACTCCGACTCCGACGTATAGATATCGGATTCAACTAAGGAAAAAATCCGGAGTTGATTCCAAATTATTTCATAGTTCATTACGGATTACTCCGGAGTAATCTCCGATTTTAACACCGGATTCAACTTCGGTTAGTGAGCGGGCGCAGTAAGTTGAACTGTTTTTTACAAACTCTTATATTGCGTTTCCAACCCCTCGCATCTCCTCAACCCAGTTAACAACAATGCCGGTGTAATTTCGGAGACAATTCCGGAATGTCTCGGAGTCGGATCCTACTCCGGGAAAATTGAGGATTTACCCATCACTAATTTACAGTAGGCTAGCACAGGTGTGGTAAGATATGTCATACGAATTGCATACTTTCAGGCAAATAAATTTCAAAAAGATGAATTCTGTTTTCCATTCATTAACTAAAGTTAATTACACAGTTTGGTCATTTCCTGAAGAGACCTCAACTCACAAAACATAAATTGGGCAAGAGCTAAGAGTTGCGATAATCATTAGGATTAAAATGCATTAAATTTGACTTCAAGGAGACAAAATGTATGGCAAAATACAGAACAGAGATTACGAGCTGTGAAGAACACTCCATGATTGTACAAAAGCTTAAACTGATTTCGGATAGCTTCAGCTCATAATGGCAGAAAACGAGCTCTCAATTAAATTAGACGATTTTCTTGAATTAACTCTCGCGTTTTCCTTACAATAATGCACATAATTACGAGGTGTACGAATAAATAACTCTTATTTTACCAAACATTCTAATTATAAAAAATATATATATAAGTCCGAACTCAGTTGTATTTAAATTCTTGTAAAATTTTGGCCGATTAAATGTTGATGCCAAAACTGAATCCGAATGAAACATTATCTAACCAGGCGTCAAACCAGGTGCGAAAAGTTATTCACGTCAAACAACAGAATAAAATCCATTCGCTGTTATTTTGCTTTTATTTTCACCGAAACAACAACGCAAAGAACTGTACGTACGGTAAGGGTTATGGAAAAAAAACGATTGTGGTGTATTGGGGCACAATCTATCTTGCCATCCTGGTTTTTTTTCTCCCTTCTCCCCCGAGACAGTATGCAAGGCAAACGAAAGGATGACATATGGCAGAAAAGTTAGCTTACAATGTCTCCCGAAGGACGGAACCATTTCACCATCCCGCGGATTACCCCTAGCATTCTGTGCAGATAAGGAGAAGAAGCACCCGTTTCTTATTTTTACCATCCAAAAAGGGGTTTGCATTAGCACAAAACTCAGTTGTTTGGGTTGTTGTGTAGCTGTGCATTTTTATTATTTTTTTTCTTCTTGAAGCAAAGTAAAACTCACAACAGAGGATTTTCCATGTTACGCCACGTTCGGGAGAAGGGTGGCTCTAGTGAAAAAAAATGTATTCAGAGGGGTGTGTGTGTGTCAAAGTTTGAAAATGTTTCCAAAAAAAAGGAGGAAAAAAGATTCCATCTGGAATAAAATTTTATAGATAATTTTTCCTTCTTATTTTCAGCAAAAAAAAAACTCTCTCCGCCATATTACGATGTTAGCAATCGGAAGGTGGAAGAGTTGGTGTGTTACTTTAGTGGGTAACACCGAGGTAACAAAAGGTTAGCAGCGAAGTGCATACATCGAAGGGCAAGCAAAATGCCGCATCTTCCAGCGGAATGATATCCTTTAAACACCCATTCATAGTGACAAAAGCACAAGGAAAGGAGAGGTACGAGACCTGCATATACTTTATCAGATAGTAACTTTTCGCGTCAACCATCCCCCAACGGTCCCGTTAGATGTGATACATGCGGAGTGTGTGCTTGATAGTAAGACAACCCTTTCGACAAAAGAGATCTGAAGCAAAAATGGAAAGGAAAATTTCGCGACCCACTCACAACGTGAAGGATTGTAAAACCTTCAACGATGGAAAGAAAATTATTCTCTTCCTCTCTCTCTCTCTCTCTCTCTCTCTCTCTCTCTCTCTCTCTCTCTCTCTCTCTTTCCTTGTTTTCTCGTTGGAATGGTACAATGCTCCACATTCGAAAGACACTTGGGTGAAAAAAGTTTTCCAACATTTCATTTCCCAGTGACCAACATTCGGGTTTCGGCAAAGTGGCACAAAAACGTGGCACCGTACGTGAAGAGAAGCGATGAAACGATGAAGCGAGGATCGCAGTCCCATATGCATAACGGGGATACGTTGTCTTTCGTTTTCAATATCGCACTTTACCCAACGCTTTTGGGAAGGATTTATTATGCATGGATATCAAGGACATGCGTGGCTTACCTACCGCGAAGGGGGGTGGGTGAGTAAGGATATCCATGCACCCGCTAGAATGGTACCGGAGGGCCAGATTTATAACCTCCCGGTGGTTGAACGGCAATAGATGGGTTTGCTGCTTTGCTACGAGTGTAGCTTTAATATGTTCATCGACACCGGCTTCGATGGTGTCTGAACCCAAAGGCTAGGGACACGTTGTTATCGTGCCCTTTGCGTTCGTGTTGCTAGGGTTCGGGTTCAGAAAATTCCACTTTATGCGAGCCTAGTGGTTTGATGCTGGGTGACCTCCGTGATCACGGTTCGTTTGAACTTTGCACCAAACGAACCAAACCAAATCAGAAAAAAAAATGGAACTGAGCGGGCTTTGGTCGTCGCTCGTCGGTGGCTGTGTGTGTCCCGGCTAAAAATAGCGTAGTAAAATCGGTTTGCGTATAATTTATGGACAAACTTTTTTTGTTACTTCACAGTATTGGAGAGCATGCTTTTTGTAGCCCTTTTTGCGCCCAATACAGTCTTACTGTATGGTTCGAGTCTGGATCTCTCTAACACGATTACCGAAAGTTCTAACTCCGCTTGAAGTCTCTCCCAGCCCCCTGCCCCCCTTGAACTCGTGTGCTTTTTGGTGGTAAAGAATAAAGCCAACGAAATAGTTTATCAACCGAACAGATGGATATTGGAGGGAAAAATGGAGGGAAGATTGAGACCCAAGAAACATGAAATTGGTTTATCGCGATTTTGCAAACCTACCGTAAATGGGGGGGTTGATTTATCGTTCGCCTATTTGTCGTTCAGACTTTTAGCACGAGACGTGTGTTTGTGTGATTTTGAGAAGGTTTTTTTATGATTCGAATAATTGGAGCACTTTTTCCCTATGTTATTCGAACGAAGCCGGCAGTACACGAAGTGAATGATTTAACCCAAGAAATTGCCATTTTCGTCGTTAACTTCATTTGATTATACGCTCATACTTTAGTTTTTTTTCGCCCTCTTTCCCAACCTGCAAATAACTTTTCTCGTTATTGTTATGATTTGTTTCACGATATTGCTGAAAGTCATCCAGCATCAGTGGTGCGTTGCAGAAGAAAACTGAATATTTCTGCCAATGCTACACATATCGGAAAAGTCGGTTACATGGAAAAGTCGACATCACGGATCGAAGGTAAAGAAAATATATGTTTTACAATATCCGACCCCCCGAGTGAAGCAGTGATGCGTCGGACTAAAGTAAACAGTGCCGAAAATTCTACTTGGACGATCTGCTCCACCACACAGCCTGTTTGGCACAGCAAAACCCGGAGACAACCCGGAGTTGACAGTGGTATTGTTTTTGGCAGAGCAACCGAACGAAAATGGGGACAACATTACTCGAAGGGTGCGCAAGACGCTCGAACGGATATGTACACAACATTATGCTCCATGTGTTACGATTCGCATGTGTAGCTACAGCCCCGTCGGGCTAGATTGTGTATCGGTCCTGCTAGTTGTTTCGTTGTTGTTTCATTAGAATGAAATATGCGTTGTCGTTGTAGTCGTCATTGTTGCTTCGTCGACTTCATCTTTGTCGGAATGGTACCCGTAAGGGGCCTTACGCTCGAACGTGTTTGCATCGTAAGAAAACTAATCTCACTGTACCCCAAATACCATCTTACGACGGTTTGAGACAGAATAAAGCGGTGGAAAATGTTGTGAGGCAGCTGGTTTTATTTTTTGTTGTTGGGTAGTTGCTTTGTTTGAGTGAGTGTTCGGGTTCGGATAAATACGTTTACGAGGCGATGTCTCGTTTGCCACATTTTCAACGATCGAACTCGTGTGTCGATGACGAGAAGATGAATTCTTCGCAAGTTGGCTACGAATGGCGTCACCTTTTCCCATCGGTAGATAAGCAGAGAGAGAAATAGAGTAGCTGAATAGTGGATATATGCTATCTCGAAAGGGACATTTGTCTATACTTTCAACCGATAAGCAACCGATCAGTATGGTTTAGAACAGGGAAGAAGACTGGCATGCGAAATGCAATTGTTGACAGTTCCAACAACGACCAGGCGTCTCCATCGTCCGGCTGGTACCAGTTTGAACAACGTCTCTACTTATACCCATGAAACAATAGAGCTATTGGGGTTTACGGAATGAAAAGGAAAATATACCAACACACGTACACACAGGCATCCGAGTACGATGTTACACGTAGCGGAAGCGGAGTTATCCTTTGGGGTATTATCAATCACAAGTCCAGAACAGAAGAACAAAGACCCAGCGCAAGACATATCGGAGTATCGTGCGATGGTAGTTCAGTGGTGCAAGGGTTAAGTTCCTGAAAGTAACGCTACATAACATGAAGGAAGTAACGCTACATAACATATATAACGAGGCTGAGAAATGGTAGCTGCTTCTGGAATTGCGATTGGAAAATTTCGTTTTGCGCAAAAACTGAGAATTATAATGTTTAAGCGAAAGAATTGGTTTAATTAAAGTAAATTTTTTTTTTTTATTCATGAAGAACGGCCTGGCCGTATTGCTTTAAAGTAAAAAATTCTCAAATGAATATTTTATTACATTTGAAATTAGTAAAGTTTAACATTGATCCAACAATATAAAATAATATGGCTTGAAAATCTGTAAACTTTTAACAGCTAAAACATAGTAATATGTCAACAAAAAGTATAAAAAGTGGGATTTCATAAAGCAACGATAAGTAAATATTTACCGAGCATAACGTTGATAGAAAACCCACGATGATATCCATTACATCAAAGATAAATGACGTCACATTGCTTCTAGAGAAAGTTTCGTTCCCTCTTTCAGCGGATCGCTTTTCTTCACTGTGGTCAATGGTGCAATTTCTATTTATTTTTTTGCTTCACCACGGTAACAGATTATATCCATCAAAACCAGTTCGCATGGATAGCTTTCCCGTGCAAGCCCACACACAACGCGATGCAATCGGATATTTGAACCGACAGTGATAAATCTGATATTATTTATAGCTGCACTTGACGCATCGATTGACGTCTTTATCGGATTGTTTGCACCCAGAAGGGACGATCCCGCTCGTGCAGATCCATCTGCTATATGCTTCAAATGGCGATTCGTTGCCCACACGAGAAAGTGGAAAAATGGTACGAATCGATTGGGAACGATTGCAATGTTTAGCTAAGCTTCGACTGCAAAAGCAACAAAGCTAATCGTTGCAAAAAAAAAAACGGGAAAAAAGGAAGGGAAAGTTGAAGTATCTACTGAGCACAGAGCAATTTAAAAGGTGCGGTGAAGTAAATCAGCAGGAGGCAAAGATAAATGAAGAATGGTTTCTTATCCATCCGGTAATAGCCGAACGACATGGTACTGGAAAGGATTACGATGATGACGTCAATGAAAACTAATGTCTTTTGTAAATTTTTAAAATATGAACAAGTTTCTTCGCTGTTGATGTGACTGGTAAGCCGATCGGGAAATTGGATTTTTTGAATTGTAAAAAAAAAAAACAATTAGGTTGCAATGGTTACAAGGATTATATTTTAGCTTTTTTCAATTTGTTCACCAAGAATAGATAGACCGCTTTGCTTAGCATACTCTTGTTGAAACGCCTTCCGAAACATTATTTATTTAACACATTTATTTTATTTAAAGAATTTTACAAACAATGGAGACGCCTAATGCTTTGTAAAAATTTAGGATAGTAAAAAACAAAAAATAAATCATTCACTGAGTGAATATCTCGAAGATATATTACTGCTTGACAAAAAGCAGACATAAGGATGACATTCTTCTAGTGCAACACTTTGAGCTTTATTTAATCCTTATTTAAAGAATTTTATAAACGATGGAGACGCCTAATGTTTTGTACAATTTTTTTGTAGTATAAAACAAATCATTGACTGAGTGTATATCTCGAAGATATATTATTGCTAGCAAACGGTAGTCAAAACGATGACATTTTTCTAGTGCAACCCTTTGAGCTTTATTTAAACTTTATTTAAAGAATTTTACAAACGATGGAGACGCCTAATGTTTTGTACAATTTTTTTAGAATAAAACAAATCATTGACTGAGTGAATATCTTGAAGATATATTACTGCTTGACAAAAAGCAGACATAAGGATGACATTTTTCTAGTGTAACCCTTTTTTGGTTTTGTGTACTGATCGAACCATTCATCATTGTCGCTGCAAAAAGGATCGTCCATTTTTCTGTGCCGATATTTACCCGAACTAATCCGTTTCCTCCCAGCGGGTTCGAATAAAAAAAACGGAAGCTTCTTCTAGTAAAACCCTCTTACCAAAAGCGAAAGGGCCCATTTTCTAGGGAGGATAGCGCGCAACAAATATTCCCTTAAATCTATCTTCAGCGAAAACAAAATCCGCTCCAATTCGGTCCCACGAATCCTTTTTGGTCCTTTTACTTTTTGCACAACCAAACAAAAAAAAAGCGATTGGATTGCTACTGTGCTGAGGGTTAATGCAACGGAACAAAAGGGGTTTTCTTTATGGATAAAGCTAACATTTTCCCCAAAGGCTCGTTAGCTCGCTACAAGTCCGTTAAGTCCGCGGGAGGAAAATCGCGTTCATACAACAGGATAATATTCATTTATTATTCGCCTGTGGCTGGGCTGTTCGTGCTGTGGCGTAGTTTCTTTCGTGCACAACACCCACATATCGCTTTTGCACAGCATGTGAGTTACAGTTAATCGATTTGAGGTATTCTTCAATCCACCAAACGGATGTTCGGAAACAATCGATTTTGTGGCGAAAGGACTAAGAAAGCTCTTGCTACGGTTGGTAAGATTCAGGCTTAAAGTGAAGAGATGGAAACAAAGTCAATGTAAAAACCTCCTGCTGGGACAGTCAAGCAGGCGGCTTGTTTGAATCGATTTAAGAAGAGCGCCGGGACCATTTCAATTCAGAGCATACTTTGAGCCAGGAACTCTTTGTGACGAAGAAATTCATGTGGCGCTATTCAGTATTGACGATTGAAAGAGATCATTTTGGGAGAAAAAACGGTTATTGAAATGTGGCGATAGGAAATGCAAAAAAAAAAATCCACTGTATTCGACACTTTGAAATCAGCACACAAAAGAATTTTCAGCAGAAAATGGTCTTTTGAGTGTTAGTGAAGGATAAAATCAATTTTGTTATGCTTTCTATACTTGTCCGTTAAACCATTAAAACAAAAACATCTCTCCGGATTTTAGTATTTAAAAATTCATAGCAAGCGTGGGCTTTTAGCAAAACTTTTCCAAACCCAAAGCACAAATGGTCACGGTGAAAACAATCAATTTTCCTTGCAGGCGTTTAATTTTTCTCATCTTCCGCTTGAAGCGTGCAGGAAACGCAAGTCGCACTAATTACTCGTCCGTTCCCGAATATCGTCCAGGGCGGCTTTGCCAATGTTAATGACCACAGCTGACAGGAATAAACCGTACCCATCGGAAAATAGGGACGGGTAAACCGTGGTGGATTGTACGGATCAGTTTTTCTCTTTGAAAATTAATTGATTTTCCACCATTAAGAAAGAAAAGTTTCTACTTTTCCACGGTATTTTTTTCTTTGGCAGCGCAAAAAAGCGAAGGATGGATGCAATGAAAAGAAACAAAACGGGTTCACTTCTGAGAAAAAGATGTTGACAAAAGTGACGCGAGTTTAAGAAATAAAAAACACAAAAAACATACACACACACCAACGCAACGTAGGTTTGGAGAAATGAATTGTGGGTTAAGAAGGAAGGATAATAATGGATTTTCCGGCGGTAAACCCATTCATCGACAGAGCGCGACATTGTGAAAAGGGGATGTAAAAAGGATTTCTCCTCCCGACGCTTACCGCATTAGGGCATTGCCAAGCGTTGGACGAACGAATTTTTGGGCACTTTTTGGCTAAGTTGTGAATGTTTTGCTTAAAAATGTTTCACCTGATTTTTTTTTGGTGCTTGTAGATGTTGTTGCGTATGCGGCATATTGTTCCTTTCCCTACCCCAACCCAAATGAATGTTCAAGTTTCGTTTGTGATGTGAAGATTACAAATTTCATTTCAAGACCCTTTGCTGTCCAATTTCATTTTCTCACGCACCCACCCTGCACGCAGCAAAGTGTAAAGAATTTCAAAATACATTACGTCCAGCTGTTGTTGTGTATTTTTTTCGATAACGTGATGTGGTACAAAAAAAAAACCCCAAAATGTCCGAAAATGGGGCAGAAGATTAATTTTCACATGGTTGCGGTTTTTGTGTTGGAACGGAGATCCTTTTTGGTTTATTGTTTGCTGGGATTAAAGGTACCGGAAATTGATGCAGACGGAGCAATTAATCAACTGAATTATGCCAGTAATTATAGATTGATCTGTGTTTTGAAATGGAAACAAATGAAATAAGCTGATGAAAAAAAAATGGAAAAGAAAGCAAACAGTAAAACTGTAATAAAAATAAAATCTAAAACTAAAATTAAACAGTAAAGTGTAATTTTCATTATTTTACAGAAGTGCGTCTACATTTATACTACGCTATTATACAACGCCTAAATGTATGCAACCAGAAACATAAAATAAGACCTTTAACAAACCGTTAGTGCAGTTTACGGGATACATATTTAACGAAATGTTTGCTTTTTTTGGCAAGGTTTCGCAAGGTTGCTCTAGTATTATTTTGATTCCAAATTCGCAAAAAAAATACCCAAAACGATGTCGAACTATCTTGATAACATTAATGAAAAGTAATGAAGTGCGTGATGTCTTTTATATACAGCAGCGAAATCTCGTTTTGCAAATGTACTCAACTTGTTGATATTTTTTTTTACCAATTTTTAAAATCAGATAACTTTGCTAAGTTCGTCCCAATATCCACCCGTAGAAGGTGGGGGCAAACACGGCGCAAAACGGAAATACGCATCCCCACAAAAAGAAGACGATGATCTCGAAACGACGATTGTGAACGATTTTAATGAACCACGGAGTAACGATGCCCGGGCACGATACTTTCCACTAACTAACAGCCCTAAAGCAGCTTAAAAGCTTCTCCAGCCGTAGAGTACTGTGAACTAATGACGATTTCATTTTAAACCCAACCTTCACCCAACATCATTCGCCTTCCATTCCCCTCGCTAGGACACTTTAAAGTAAATGGGACCGTCCGATGAGAGTAGCACCGAAAACCCATAGCCAGGGATCGTTTCGGCGCTATCTTAAGCGGGCTAAAGTGCGTCTTAATTTTTGATTACAGTTCAATGTGATGTGATTCAGCACACCGTCCTCGGGGTAGTGGCGAGAGTTAGGATGGGTGATAAAAATCTCCCATTACGATGAATCTTAACCCCACCCCTTAATACAATTCACTCGCACAAACATACACACACACGAAGGTCCGTCGAACGCAACGAAGACTTTGTAGCGATCGGACGACGACAAACGCGCACCGAAACATTCATTGTAATTTGGTGCTGCTAATGGCCACACCATACCAACGCCTTCATATCACCCTTGCTGTCCGCCATTAATGGATGCAAGAATGGTTTGGCGTGGAAGTAAATGCAAAATGTCTACCCCTTTTTTCCTGGGGCCTTGTGCCGGTGGTTACAACCGAACCGAGAAGAGAATGGTGTGCTGGTCAGGAAATATTGAAGCGCTGGAAAAGCATGTGACATTACTTCTGGTTCACCCGCAAAAGTGGCACGGGAGTTATCCTGTTCCCTGTCTCTCGGTTTTTAAAAGACCAATAACACTAAAATCCACACTTCAGTCTCATCCATCTACTCCGTAAACGCAGCATCGCATTTAATTGCGTAATAAAAATTAGTTCCCGTCCAATGGACTTCTTTTCGCCCGCCGGGAGGGGACTTGATTACTTCACCAAAAAACGGGAATCGTCGTTTATTTTTCGATCCAACAGCATCTCTAAATGATGATGACCGTACCGGATTGCATATATGCAACGGTGCAACACAAAAGACATCATCATCGCTGCTTGGATTTTCGAAGAGCAGTTTCACTCTCGATTTAATTTTTCGGTAATTTCTTTACCAGCCAGACTTTGTGACTCCCGGTATCGTCGCAAAACTGGCCTTTTGTAGGTGGAGAGTATAAATAGTAAAAAAAAAACAGAAGGATAAATTTGCAATAAAACTCGAATGCACAATCCGGTATTATCTTCAGTCATAAACTTCAACCGAGAGATAAAAGACTTCCTTGGGAGGATAACAAAACACTATATTCTTCATCTAGTCGGGACTTCGACTAGCATAGCGATGTGTGTGTGTGTGTATCTCTTCACCGGAAATCCTTCCGTGCAGGCATCCTGTGTGTGTTGGTTTTGGAATTTATGATATAGCCGTAAGGTACTATGTTGCAATGTATGTAGTTAGTCCAGGGAATATCTATTTTCCAGAAGCGAGAACTCACCCGGGAACTACACTAGGGAAAGCCCTACGAGTAGTATGTTCGTCAGCGAGAATTTTCGCAGTTAAGATGTTAATTTACATAACAAATTAATTAATTAAAAAAAAAATCTTACATTTTAAATAGTTGTTATTTGTTGCGAGAGTTGCACTCCACTTCACTACAAAAGATTAAGCAAACATCAAATTTTATTTGTCCCTATGAGGCGGAGTACTGTTTTTTAGACCACCACCTGTCTGACTATAAATAAATCAATATTGCATACTGTGTTTGACTTCCGGGGTCTAGCATTTGCACAAGCTTTCCTCAAAAGCTACATACCGGTTCGCTACGCGCCAGAAGACAAACATACGGTAGCTCGTGTACACCTTGAAGGTGGTGGTTGTGCTCGTTTCGGTAGCAAGCGGTGTAGCAAGTTCTGGGCGAGGTTAAATATTTCAACTGTTTTCGGTAATTGTTGTGCAAACATTTGCTTTCGTTGCAAAACCTGGGCAGAGCTACCTGTGAAGCGGCCGGCGTATGACGTTTCCCGGTGGTTGCATTTTAACTTGCTTTAGTGCCCCGTCGTCCCGACGCTTGGGACGAGAGTTTATTTGTTCGTTCGTACCATCAGCACACGGTAAATTAGTGTGGAGTTACTTTGTGGAGCAGCAGGCGAAACGAGGATGCAACAAAGTCGAGAAGATTCGACCTAGAAATAGCGGCAACCGGGAAGACCAAACCCTAACACGCTGATGCTACTGACATAAACCCATCCATCGTACTTCGATGCATTCCAGGATTTTCGTATGGTGCGCTTAAAGACCTGCTGACCCGCAAACGGGAAACTCGTGCAGCTAACAGTAGGCAAGAGAGCTCACGACTGTGAACGTTACTTCTCCGTTTGCTGTACCGAGCCTTCGGATGGATGTTTGAAAATGCAATGAAAAATGAGTGCCTGACAGATAGCAAACCGGCATACTATGGGCCGAGCTTCGCTTCGAGCAATCCCGCTGCAGGGGAATTGCATCCATTCACTTTTGACAGATGCAACCACTAACACTAGCGAAACTATCTCCACATCTGCCGTTTGCTATCGTTTATCGTGTCCGGACCCGTCAAGCTGTACTCGATTTCCCAGCTCGAAGATCCATGTTAAGATTACATCATCCCGAGGAAAGCACTTTTCAAGGCAAGTTGCTGAAGTGTAGCAGAACGAACGTACGAACGGGATACGGTATTAAGGATCTATGTTTAGCGCATAATTGGGTACCCAGCAGGGTACCGGAACGATGGTTCATAACTGAATTTGCTTTCCGAAATGACCAGACCTGGGTACCCTTTTTCCACGAATCGACGTACCAAGGATGTTCGCCCGCATCTTTACCGGTACGGTAAGAAAATTCACCGGACGGTACTTTTTCTGGTGGATGTAATGTCTGATGTAATTACTTTCCATCTCATCTTCTCGAATGAGTATCGATCGGTTCCGCAGTGACCCTGGCCAGGAAGGCGACCCGGGATTTTGGGCCCGCTAAAGCCTTTGCTACAAAGCTCCCATGCGTGGGTGTGCCGCTAACCCGTAAACGATCATAATTCGGTGAAATGAATCTTTTGATGCGATTACGGAGAAACCCTGGATCGTAGGCATGAGGCATGAGGGATCCGCAAAGTTGTTACTTCATTTGGAGTGTATTATGGATGTTACGGGATAGTTAACGAGTAAAATGTTGAATTAAGCAATATCTCACAGTTTAAGAGGAAAGGATAAAACGTTGAATGAATCGGGAAATTGATATGTGTGAATATTGTTGTAAAGATTGAACATTTCTTGGAAAACAGTTAAGAATATAAAGAACAAATTGGTCATTTCTAAATATTGATTGATAATCAGTATTTGCCTCTATAGCAAAGGACAGTGGTCGGCAAGCATCTTGGACCAAAGAGTCAAAAACCAAGGCAGGTGCGAATATTATATCCTCAAGTTAGAAGTAAAATAAAACATAAAAATAAACATAAAACATAAATAAAATCAGCACATATTGTGCATTATATGCAAAAATTTTCACTAAATATATTTCTCTCTCTCTCTTCTTGGCTTAACGACCTCTGAGGTCATGTCGGCCAGTACTGGCTTACTAGACTTATTTTTACCACGTAGCCGGATAGGCAGTCCTTGCTACGGGGGGGACGGTCCGGATGGGATTTGAACCCGGTCCGGCCGTGTGGACTGGCGCCGTTTATCACATGCACCACCGGGCCTCCTCGGTAAGATGGCATAAGATGGATTAATTTCAACAAGGAGCCATAATGAATAAGTAAAAGAGCTGCCGTTGTTTGCCGTCCTCTGGACACAGTAGAAATCCAATGCATTGGATTTGAATTAAACACTATTTTTGCTATTGATATTCAACAGATTTTTCATGGAATAATTCGACAAAATAAACTCACATTACCCAGAGACATTTTCATTTATATTCGTTTTTTTTCTTCAAGAGCATCCAAACTGACCTGCAAATAGAAAGAGAATAATATTTTGTTAGTGAAAGTTAAGAAAAAAAATCAAGCGAAAAACGAAATAAAATGAGGATTTCGTACACATTATCATATCAGTGGAGCATGTATCCTACGGCTCGAAATGGCCAGGGTAACAAACTTGTTCCCTTGGCGCTCGTACGCCATTAGGAGATCGTCGCTTAAAATGTCGTTCCACCATCATCATTTTGGCACGACATGTTTCCATTCGGGGCGCCGTTATCGTCGTGCTACCGATGCTGACGAGGGGTGCCGTTACTTTCGGTGGAGGAGGAACGCGTTTGTGGAGCAAATGGGCAAAACCTTTTTTCCCACTGCCATGCTACCTGCACTCTCTTGTCGCCCATCAAAACGTAAACCATTGCCACCGCTAATAACATCATCTCGCACCGGTAACATAAACGCTAATGTGTAACGTATGAGCGGATCATGTGCCTTGCCATGGAAATGGAAAAAGGTATTTTGCCGTGCTTTTCACGCTTACCGCACAACACCTTCGAGTGGAGCTTGTGGCATCTCAATGCTTCTCGCGCCAACGAGTGGTAAGAAGATCGGACGCGTAACGAGTGGTTAAAAATATCCTCCCGAAACAACATTTCACCTGACGTTCGACCGTGTTCGAGGTTTCAAGTCGTTGTCTGGGAGAGTGTTTCCGAGTTCTAGTCTCTCGAATGTCATTATAAATTTATTATCACAGCAGGAAAATTACACGCGCACGAACACGAAAAGGATGGATGCGCGAGATTGGAAGAACTCGCATGAAGTGGAAGGAAGGTAGCGAGTTTAAGTGAACCACTAAACATGTGTTTACTGCTGAAGCATGTGTTCTTGTATGAGTGAACTAGTGGTGACCACACAGCTCTAACTATTGGAAGAAGAATTGGTAATTAAAACTGGTAAAAGCAAAATTTTTGGTGTGTTCTTTGAATGTTTTAGAATACGCAAAAGCATTCAATTAAGCGAAGGGAAGCAACAATATCTTTCGTTGCTAATTTGTTGGACGAATAGTATTTAAAGGTTTCACATACTTTCACATCGCTAACAAGAAATATAAGTGGTGTGTGAAATATTTCACATGGCAAAACTTAATCTCAAAAACCACCAAACACACGATCTTAATAAGATCCTTCGAAACGGTTTACTTTATTTAATATGGATTGAACCGTGCATCTTGCTCGTTTGCGTTACGGTAAACCAGCAGTAATGAACACTTGAGGCACTTTTTCGTACATCGGCTACATCGTCAGCGAGCTGCAACAGTTGCAGAGGGTGTGTTCTTGATTGCAAATTATCAACACATGGATGGGTAGAGAATGAGCTTTTCCCTCGTCAGTTACCAAGGCAAACTGCTTGCCAATGACACCGTTCATACGTATATGGTTTCCTGTAAGTTGATGAGACATTATGAAATGTTGGAAACGGTTGCATCTGCTGTCATAACGAATGTGTCGTCGTCGTTAGGGTGGGTTATGAAATTTTTAATCTATTTGTCAATTAATTAATGTGCACTTAGTCGCATGTTTGCTGCTAACAAGGTTTTGTGTAACAGTGGTACAAGTGTAAGTTGCAGTTTTGGCAAAGTATATTGACTTTTCATATATTGAGCACGTTGGTGTAACTTCTTGTCTTTATTCTCACAACGTAGGAGTAGAGCAACTGCCGTGGAAAGTTTTTCATATAAAGTTAACTTTTGTATTTTAACAACGTGCAATCTTTAATAACCCAACAAACTGTTTATATAAATATTTTGCGTTTAATAAATGGAAGTAAAAAAGAATGTACTTGCTACAAGCTAAACTATTTTTTTTAATTTAAATTAAATTTAAGCCGATCTCTGAGGTGCAGCTCTAGAATCTGACGTATACGACAAAAACGATAAGAACAAACATGCTGTATGACAGTACTCTAGGAAAAACCGTCAAGCAAAGCTAAACATTCGTTATAATACATATTAATTTGTATTTTTCAATGTATTTCGTAAAACACACAGTGAGAAAAATTTAGTTAAATTAACCATTACTGATCTTTAAATTATTGGGTAGATTAAGGGTTAATTTAGAGCAATAAATTACACGTTCAATATGTTTATTAATTAAATAGTACATTAAGGGAAAATATATCATTCGGCATAGACCAGGACCAGAGGTTTTAAATAATAATTATTTAAAAACAGCTTTAAGTCATTTCCCATTTATTAAAACTAATTACCGTTGGTTGTCAAAAACTTTTTGTACCAGAATTTTAGGCGCACAGAATATTGCTTGATATTCTCACACACCTTACTCTCCCTCTTTCTTTTTGGCTTAATGATGCCGGCCATTTTTGGCACAATAGACTTATTTTTTGCCAAGTAGCTGGAGAGTCAGCCCTTGCTACGAGAGTACACAGTCCGGATGGGATTTCAAACCTGGTCCTGACGTGTGGAAGTTGAACGTGAGATCTCGCCAAACTTGTCATTAATGTTAATTAACAATTAACATTGTGTTTCTTACAAGTAAAGTGTTCCTAATGGAGATTTTTTTTAGATTCCTTGTTCTTTACATATTTCTGCCGACCTACAATGAATCCTTATTGGATTGACTTAAAGAACCAATGTTCGATTAGTAAACCCTAAAAAAATCATAGTAATTGGTGTCGAATTTTGGTGGTTGGAATTCATTTATTTTCCAGCGATGTATACCGAACCGAACTTTTCCGTTGCATAAAGAATGTTTCACTACTTAGAATTCGTTCAAACATGAATCTGTAACGAAGTCCCACGGCGTACCGTACCCCGTACGATCATTAAATACGCCCCGAAAGGGGAAAATTAATCGTGCTCGGGAGCCATAAAAAAAAAACAGTGTATGCATTCGGCATAACATCTACCATTTCCGGTGGTCGATATTGTGAATGGCTGTTTGTGTGTGAGAGTTTTTTTTCTTCTTTCCAACGGAAAAGTGATCGAGCGCACCGGTATAATGTAGTCAAGCGAGCTGGTAGTAACATTCCAAAAGCGTACACCAAAACGACAAATGACCCGTGGGCGTACATGAACTTTCATTAAAGTTTCATGCAAATGCCTCAATCGAAATGGACCACTAGGTAAGCCACTCTTCCGCTTTCGAGGCAGCAACATGCAGATAGATTAAGATTTATTTTGGGAAATGTTCCCTCATACTTGACGTTTGATGACGAATTAATCAGAAAAAACGTAATGTGATTAATATCGTTTCTAGATTATTTATGAGCACGATACGATGAACTGAATTTATGTTGGAATTAATGCAACTTTCGTTACATAACATTTTACTGTTTTACTACAATATAGAGAGCGAATACTAATTGTATGATGTGAAGTATTAATGTCCAAGTAAGAAAAATAGTTTCAAAACATATTTTACCAACAAATACACCATATTATCTTTAAAGTAACTTCGTAAATGAGCTTTATCGATCCTTTCCAACAAAAGCGTACAGAAAGCGCTGGTTTTGGTGGTGAGAAATTTTCGTCAGTTAGCTTAACAATAAAAACAAAACCCCACCCGGGGAGCTGTAAGACCCATCGACACACGGCACACTGCTGGGAATACATTTTCACTCCTAATAATGACCGTCTGCCGGTTTCGGTAGGATACGACCAAAAGAGCGACAAAGGTACAAGCAAAAACATCCACTCGACAACCAAAAACCGAGTTCGTTTGCGCGTCACGAACTACCCACGCCCATCGACCCATCCCCAACCGTCCTCCCTTCGGTACTCCTAAACCCATTACCATAAATTCCGTCTGTTCCTGCCGCTCTTTTCCGCCATATTCGACACCCACCCGGCCATCTTCTTCGCCTCACCCTATTTATCGAACGATGTGCCGATGTTTGCTTTCCCGTTTGTCACTCAATCATTGCGCTTACTCGTAGCATTCGGGGACGTCCGTTACCTCCCCGGATACCCGGAAACTGACAAACACTTTCTTTACACCACCTTTACTCCAACCTCCCTGTACTTCTTTTTCTTTACTTGGGAAAAGGGGTAAAAGATGAAATGCTCTTGAATTTCACAAACGCAGCTTCCCGAAACGCAGCCTTCACTCACACCGGCGGGACAAGTTGGGTGCGTTGGAAGTGTGCGACGGAATTTTCGGAATGTGGAAGTTTCCTGGCGTGGAAGTTCCTTTCAAACTAAGCAAACATACAGTCAACGGACGACTGGATGCGACTGGTTGCTTGTTGGGACCAAAAACACAAGCACAAGGGTCGCAAAATAAACCAAACAAAACACACATAGTACGTACGCACAGCGGAAAGCATACGGAAATGTCCGGGAAAACGACACTCGACACGTTTGGAAGAGCTTCCATTCGAACGTGTGTGTTCCACTTTTCATGTGCGAAAAAGGGGTTAGAGCGTACGGGAAGCGATTTATAATATTGTTTGAAAGCGATATTTCAACCTACACCGATGGTCTTTTACGCATGCTGGCGTGTATGACCTATCACTGAAACAAAATGGATGAACTACACATCAGTCAGCGTCATCTCGGGGCAAGGTGTGGTGGTGGTGAATGAACCGTTCGAGAAGATTTGTGCTTTTTGCGAGTTTCTCTAGCTTCGGGTTGTGGGTACTTCGATTCCTATCCACCGGTAGGCAACCTGCGCAACATTCAACGCGAATGTTTGCTTTGAATGTAGTTTAATTGAAATTTGTCATATAACGAAAACTGCTTCCGTGCGATGGTTTACTGTAGAAGCGCGTATTGCCGGTTTTGAGTGAAACTGTCTTCGAAATGACCACGAGGTTCCCTGGTTGGAGTTGTGTATAAGCGAGCACACAGTTTGGGAAAACATTTCCACGCCACGAGCGCACCACGTCAAGCACGTTGGTTTAGAATTGATTTATGTTACTGTTTCCTACCATAATCCATTCCTCAAGAGAATTGTGCTAGGTTCCAGGGTTTTTTTTTTATTTAAAACACGCACACTCTTCATCGAAACTAGAGACGGACGATTCGATCTGAACCTGAATATAAAAGTTCCGATACTGTGCTTGGATCGTTCCGCTCCGATTCTTGTTTTCGGTTTAGTTTAAGTTAGATTCATAGATCCGATACTTATACAGGTTCAATCCATAGTTTTTAGTTTAGTTTTTATTTATTGTTTCAAGCCGGTATCAAAGAGCCGATCCTTTGAAGGTACGATCAGTTACTTTGGGCTCGGTTCGAACCGGTTAGAAATTTTGATCCTTTTGACGGTTTGAATCGTTGCTTTTGAATCGATTCAATCATTTTAGAAAATGTCGTTCCTTTGTATTGTTTCGACCCATCACTGTCAATTTTATGTTTGATTTACTAGTGTGTTGATATCAACACCTCATCACATAAGAATCATTTTTAGTTTCTTCGCCTTTTCGCGATGTTTCGATCTTTCGATCTTCGTGACTCGATCGCTCTGCCATTTTCGGTCTGTTCGATCTTCCGATGCTTAGCCGCCTTCTACTGTGAAACTGTTATACTGTTTTTATATAAAATTCAAATAAAATTGTATGTAGTTTCGTATTTGATGATTCATCACAGTTTAAATCAAGATCAATAAATTGGAGTGTTTCGCACTGCGGGTGTAACTAATTTACTATGTAAAATGATGAGTAGTTGAAGCATATAAATATTAACACTTGGGCGTATAACATTTGTATGACACAAAATATAAAAAAATAAGAAAATAAATAAATAAATATAAAAAAAAATAAATTAATAACTTAATAAATAAACAAATATATAAGTAAACAAATAAATAAACAAGTAAAAAAATCAATACACAAAAAAAGATAAATAAATAAATGTTTACATAAAACAATCTTTAAAACTACAGGTTATCGATTCGATATTTTTTCAACACAAAAAGAAAATTGAATTCTCATTCGATCCTTTTATTTCGGAACTTTTCCAACACTAGTCACAACACTACCCAACAAAAATACACATACACCGGGCGGGGTGACTGTGATGCGAAAATGCCATACATGTTTTTTTGTCACCAGTTTAAGTCCTCACTATTCGAGTGCAGGAAACCACACTTACCGACCACTTTTCCGTTTCCGGTACGGTTTTGCGTCACATCAATTCATCATCGAGCGCATTGTTCGTAATTGGTATGTGACAGTTAGTCGCGGCGAGCTTTGTACTGTTACGCCGGAACGAGTTGATATAGGGCGAACGATTCGGAAAAATGCACGAAACTTTACCCTGGTACCGGTGGATCCGAGATGGGTAGCTGGAATTGGACTCGTGACTAGTGGTACGCGGACGTGTCGCTAGTCACTTATTACATTCCTGGTGAAATGATCAGTGACTGTAAACGATCCACTTGTTCGCACACGTTGCTGGTGGTGCGTGATGCTCACCAAACGTAATTTGGTAACCACCAGGGAGTGAAACATTCGACAGAGAAGATAATAAGTGTGGAAGAATTGCACTTTGTGTTTATGTTTTACTGAAAATTATATAAACCGTGTAGTGTTGGTGTTTATTTTTTGTTTACTTTGATTGAAAGAAACTACTGTAAAAATTTAACATAAATAAAATTTTAAAAAATACTAATTGGTTGAATTAAAAAAACAATCTTTACCGTATTTTTTGTGTTTTTGCGTCATACAAGCTTTCAAGCGTCAATATTTTGCGCATCTTGTGGGATTGTAACTAGCAAATATCGAACGGAAATGAGTAACAAAGGTGGTAGAGCAGTTTGACAAGTGAAATGACGTGTTTTGCACATCCTCTTGTAGTCTTTATTTAGAATATTTTCTTAGAATAGTCTTAGTTGTAGAATATTTTCCGTATAACAGTTTTGACCAGCTGGTTTAAAAATGTCAAAACAAAATAATTTTATAGCAGGTCCTACCACGGAACTGCAATGTTTCTTATATTTTCAAAACGTAAAAAAAAAATTGTAGTATTTTTATATAAAAAATAAAGTAAAAAGCATGTAATTGTAAATCAATAAAAATACAGAAATATTGTGTGTATAATTTTGCAGACCTAATCTCGTTTACATAAGCACATAGATATGATAAACAAATTTTTATATGAAAAACAAAATTAATTATTGAAGACATTTGATTCATTTTTTCCTTAATTATATAAAACGACGCATGGCGCAATGACATTAAAATTTGAGCCGCCCAGTTGTGAATGGCATTATTAGTAAAAACCATCTACAAGCAAACAAAAAAAAGCTTGAAAAACATGCCATAAATCCATCTTAGAACTAAAATGAAATTAAGTGGATGGAAGCAGAAATCCTAAAATAAATTTTCATCTAAAGAATGCTTGTAAAATCCTATCGTCAAGTGGTTTGACCCGTCTGGAGCATTGTTATGTGTTTTATTTCCACCTCCCACACGCACATACACAAAAGCTGTAATGTATTGCAACCGTTGTACCGGCTAAGGGCCGGCAGGCAAGTGCACTGAGGAAACTGGTGAGTAAAAAACTTCCCATCATGTCAGACATATTTCTTCCTTTGCTCAAGAGCTTTACAATGCTGCGGGCAACAACAAAAAAAGGAAAAAAAAAGTAAGAACTCGCAACAATCGTCTACGCCGAAAGCTTGTCTGACAAGACGATGAGAACCGAGGTTTCACCTGCACCCGTGGAAACGTGCTACTGGTTCCATCAACCCATCATCCTCAAGCCAAAAAAGGATGGTAAGTATCGAAATGATGGAAGAACTTTGCACATGTCGTCAGCTTTTTTGTCGTCCGTGTCGTCACGTCCTGTCGACCCGTGTTGACAGTTGACTAACACTTCCGTCCGACGGTTTGCCATTACCTGGTGTATGGAGGATGCATCTTCGGCGTTGAATGGTGCAGAGTAAAGAGTGAAGGGATAAAAATTTGAAATACAACCCCAAAAACTTCCTCTGCTAACTGAGCACGCAAGGCTAGAGCTTTTTGTATTCAAAAGGGAGCAACAACAACAAAAAATGGCGGAAAGAAATAGTCGAAATGATAGTGATAAGTCTTGTTGAGGTTTCTCCTCGTCAATGTCTTTGCAGCATCTACAAGGAAGGTTGTGGTCCGGATGCTTCCGTGTCTTATTGCACTGCAACTCGAGCACTCGTGAGTTGAGTAGTGATTCATCAGCCGAACACAATGAACATAGCCGATCCGCAGGGGACACTTGCCCGGACTTCATTTTGCGCTTTTCGTCTTCATTTAATTTTCGATCCAAACCCAATGTCCAAACGCACACCGAGCACATTCGAGTTGTCGTAGATTAAGCAAATGTGTCAGACAATGTGCAAAACGAAACGAGCTACAGGATGAAATAAATCACAACCTGGTGTCGTTTTGCATTAGGAGCAACATCATCGCCACCTCACAAGAATGGAACAAACGACTTCCAGCTTTCAGGACGGTCTAGTGTTGTCGAACTGAAAGAGGATGTGTCCCGTGATCCTGTCCTGAGATGCTTTTGTGCCACAGGACATCTTCCCCTGTTTGCCATGCCACAATAAGCCAATAAAACTCGAGTGCCGGGCACTTGGTCGGGCGCTGTGTGACGTTGCATTTTGCGTACAGGAAGATGAATTGAATTATGAATACATCGATATTTCATTACGATCGAAGCATTTGCTGTTCGGCTTTGTTACGGCTGATGTGCGCCATCTCGTCATATTGAAGAAGATTGCACGTGGAATTTTAATCCGAAATCAACCATTTCTTCCAACAACACCGATCGAAACGAAGGCGTAGGCACACGACGGTCGGAGGGGTTTCGGACACAGAAAAATGCATCCATTTATTTGATCGTGTTCGGAATGGTAGAAAACATGATTCGTACTGCGAACTGAAGAACCCGGATCTGTCACCTTTCATACTGATATGTCTGAATCTGTTCTACCGGTCTTGGGTTGGGTCAGTTGACCGGCCAGAGCAGAAATAATGAACTTTACGTGTCTTCTCGTGCATGACAAATCACGAGTAAAAACATTTCGTTTGACTTTTCAACATTGCGTTTTAATGGAATGCTAACTACAAAGCTTTGCATCAACCGTGTTGTGTGTAGGGGACTTTTATTGAAATGAATTAATCTGTGTGGATGGGTATGTTGATGAAGATATAAGATGAATCGATGGATTGTTTCAGTGGAATTTTGTAGTGGAAAATATAGAGTCTATTTTATATTTCGGTCCCAAAATGTTGTGTTCTGGGATGTGTTCCAAGAAATAATAATCTATACCGATTTGATGCGAATCGTATTTGCAACCGATTTCTCAGTATTAATATAAATAACTTAATAGCAAACAAAGCACGACCTCAAAGTACGAGATTCTAAATTGATGTATGTTGTTTGGCTGCGTGCGCCAGATTAAAGGATTGTGTAAATTGTAATCAAACAGTTCTGAAAATTGCACCAAAACCCATTATGATTGAGTTTGGTTGGACCCATTTTGGTTGGTTGACATATGCAGAGCAATATTTGATTTTTGTTTTGCTTCTTTACGCAATCATCAAAAGGGGTTTAGCGTTGTTGATCCAATGCATTTGAAGCCATGTATTTGGCTTGGCATCAGTCACCCATAAAGCAAATAATTTGGAATAGTGCATCATAAGCATGCTACACACTATCGATGAGAGCATATGCAAAAGACTTTGCGTTCCAATATTTCCGTACCATCCGGACGTTGGATACCACCCTTCTAGGAGGGAGAAAGACAGTTTGTGCTGCAACGGTGTAAAGCAAAGCTCAATTGCAAAAGCGAAATCTTTCCAGCTGTTTCGATGAGATACGAAAACAGTGTTTCATGGATTTTTCAACAGACACACACACACACACTTCCATCATAACAACCTTTTTTCAAACCTCAACCCCTCATCACCTCCTCATCCCCACAAAGCCAATTTCGTGGAGTGTGAAATGGATTCCAAAAAAAAAGAAAAAATGGCATATCTGGTCGAAAGGGCATCTGCAATCGCATCATACCGTGGCTACTCGAAGGTATATCTACATATGCCTCATGCGGTCTTTCGCTCCCGAGTACGCTCTGGGCGAGAAAAGTAGGACACAAACACACACCATTCGGTGTTTCCCATTACGCGCACTACAAATGATGCCGCATGATGTTCATCCGTGGCAACAACATAATGTTTGCTCCCGTTAGAGATTCCCACCGATTCCTTTCGCAGCCACTTCAAACCAAACCTAAACCCGGATTGGATAGTGATGGAGAGCAAACGAAACAACAAAAAAACACACACACACACCACGGAATATCGTGACAACGTTCCGCTCAAACGAAAGCTACACGATGAAAGGATGCACTTGACGGTGGCAAGAAATAATCTACCGAGGGATTTGCACAGCTGAACCAGCTGAACTTAGGGTGCAGGATAAACCTCCTTTTTTTTTGGAAAAAGGTGCTGAATATGGCCGGTCGGGTTTGGGAATCGCTTGAAAGCGAGTGCTTTTACCAGTTCGCTGTACGCTAATGCACTTCGCTTTCGTCGAAAATTTTCAAAGTGGATTCGTTGGCTGCTGGCAAAATGCTTTTACTACCGCAATTTGAAGACGAAGCAAACCAAAACAGGATGTTTTTGATCAGAAATGTACACGCCGTATGAATTTACGTTAGAGATAGCCTTATGGTATTGTGTTTTAAATTGAATTAAAAAAATTCAATAATATTATGCTTTACAAAACATGTGGAACATTTTAATACCAATACATTGCATACCTTCCCATTTCACAACAAAAAATTCATGTCCAACTAACCCGCTTATGTTTCGTTTTTGCATACCTTTAGGCGTTCAAAATATTTGCTTATTTTTAGAACCCTCAAAACAAACTTTGCTGTTCACTCGAAAGAGTGAATTTTCACTTCTCATATGGAAAATGCGTAAATAACATTCCATCGAAATAACTTTTTATTTTCCATCAGCTTGGAAACCACCGTTTTTCGTGACTAAAGTATCATTTTAACCCAAATGCCCCTTTCGGAACTGGAAAAAGGTAACTTAACCACACGTAGGTTAAAAAAAAGACGATCTGGAAAAAAATAACATCACAATTTCCTACTTCGGCATCATATCATAGGGCTGGGGAAATGAAAATATTTTTCTATTTTTTCACCATATGATCCGTGGATGTGTGTGTGTGTGCACGGTTCAAATTCGGTCAATGCCTTTATGGTGTGGCGGTGGTGAGATTATGTACGCGGAAAATTGACCCAAATTGTTGAAATTGTTCCGTTATTGTTGATTCTACCGGTGTGGTACCGGAATCAGAAGAATGTAATCGAACGGAGCATGAAGCGAACAAAACGGGCGAGAAGATCGTGTGAAATCATCATCTGATCACCGTTCGCATATGAGATGAGTTTATGGAATTTTCTAACGTTGTTTAAAAAAAAGCAAATATATTCTAAAATAAAATACGTAGAATTGGTTTTCAATTTTTTTACCGAATCTAAACAAGTAGTTTGAACCATAGAAATGGAAACCTTATAAGCAATTTTTCCCGAAACACTTCATTCAAGCATTTACTTTCCTTTCAAAGAAGCTTTTTTAAGCTTGATCTAAAATATCCGGGGTCAGAATGTGGCAAGCGAACTATTTCTAGATCGTGCTGGAGAGCGAGAAGTTTGTAGAATGGTTTTATCGATGGGAGGTAGTGGTGTTTTAAGAAAGTATGTGTCCTTCGGTCAAACTTGTACGTACCTTTTGGGCGACGAAGATTTCGTAGATTGCACATACGCCCGTTATGGTGATGCCCTGCTCCTTGCACAGCATGGCGGTCGCGACAAACAGCATGGAAAGGCATAGGAAGCGCCAACCTGACGAAAGGAACAGAGAAAAAAATATGTATAATGAATAATATTGTTCTTCTGAATTTTGCGTAGAGTAGATTAATGGTATAATATGCTATAATGCTATAATGGCTTGAAATAACTATCCATCTGGTACTAGCTAGTAAGTATAAGTAGCTTAATATATGACACAGTGTATGTAATTGAACTGTAATTTCTGTTCAGCCTTCAACTGTGTTCAATTGTGAAGAGGAATATCTTCACCATCAAGGCCCTGTCATGCTTTACTGGTTCATTTACTATCAATTTGTACGGTTTACATTTAGGTTGAGTTGGTTAAATTGCGCGATTCCACGAACCGCTATTGAATGAATTTTGTTATTTTTTCTCAAACAACTAGACATACTGTCTTATCCCTTCAGCAAGCAGCAACAATGAACGAGCTTTATTTGCAAAACATCCGCACTTGGATACCGAGAAGCGAAAGACAACGTAACATTCGCTTTTTGGTTGACAACATTGGGAAGGTTGCTGAGTCCATGGGTAAGCTCATCTGCCTTGCAGCACTAAACCCTTTGTTTCAAGATCAAAAACTTCTGGGAAGAAATGTGTTTATCACAGTAGAGGGCGTTATCCGGCACAATACTGGTAACATTTTCCGGAGCAAATACACACACACACACACACAATGTGTCCAGAAAGACTAACGAACGAGGTGAGAACGAGTGATTCTCTAATAGACAACCGTCTCGACTATTACTGCGTCGGAGGTAGTGTTGCCTGGCAGGTATTTAATTAAATGAAATATCCATCCACCCATTTTTCATCTCATCCGCTACGGCCAAAAGCATGACAGCATGTTTGCACATTAATCTACTGTGTCTGCTTTCTTACGTATACAAGCTATATACGGTTGTAAGTTGTTGTTGCACCGTGCCTGTCAATGGGAATGTGTTTATAGTTCCTATATGGCCGTATGGTTTATAACTAGCAGCATCGGGGTTAAGTAATACGCATGCTGCAGGTCATTCGTCATCGCCTTCCTTCGTTCCTTCGCTTATGTCTTCGTTTTATTTCACATTACTTTAAATGTTTATACTGTTAAGTTTACTCTTGGATTGGAATTTGAAATTGGATTTATTCTTTAGTCTTGACTGCTAAAACAAAAATAGAATTCTTGCTCTGCTTTATTAGTGTATTAAGCAAATTCAATTTAAATGTGTCGTTTTTCTTTTCTTTTGTATAATAGTTATGCGTGTAAAGGAATATTATATTTTTTTATATAGTAGAACGTCGATTATCTGGGGTGCTCGGGACCGGACCGGATGCCAGTTAATCGATTTCCGTGGTTAATAATCACTTGTAAGTCATGTCATTTATACGTTTATAATATAGACGGTTTTAAAAGAAACATATGTTTATTTTGTATAGGTATGTATTCGGAATTTAATCATTTTTACAGGGAATAGTTCAACTATTTAAACAGGGCAATCACTGTTAACTATATGTTTAAAGTTTAGGTTCATTCTAAAAGATATTATTATTAAAGTAATCTCATTTTAATTGCTGCGGAACAGTATCAGTATCTATCCAGCACCGATACCATAGAAGGAAGGTTGTTTCTTCATGATCGAACATAAGTGATGTCTCATCGAACTTTATTCCACGCGGTAGAAAAAGCTTTATGTATCTAAAACACCTTTTTTCCAAACATCCAACACTTGGTTGTCCTGTTCCAGAAACATATTTAAAATACTGGACCGGTACAGTCGTTTAAGTAAACTTATTACTTCCTGGTACATGGGTTAGATTATGTTACTTACATTTAGTGAAAGAAATTTGGTCAAAACATGACATCTGTGTTCAAAACTGAATCTGTTGGATGTGACGGAGCGTTATCCAATAATAAAATGGCTATCTTTTGTTAAGAACGAAAAATAATAACATTTCAAATATAACGTTTGACACAACAAGTAATTTTAACCATTCTGACAACAGCTGTCAATTTTTGGTGCACGGTTAATCCGCCCCCGGATAATCAACATTTTACTTTTTTTTACCTGAACTTCTTTTATGGACCAAATTCATTATTCCTTTTGTTATGGAACATTTATAGAATCAAACTTTATAGCAAGTAGGGATTAAGCGCTCGTCATGCATGAGTCCCAGACGGAACATTGAGACAAAAGTCGATAAAATGGTAGTGACAAAACCTGATAAATAAGGGTGAAAGGCGCACTGTAGACCGCTTTTTATAAAAACGATAAAGGTAACTTTGTGGCTTCTTTTTTCGATAGAAGACCGTCAAAACCTTGAGCAGTTTTTCTTCACAGAAACGAACTTCTGAGAAAATCACAGAATCACAGTGGGATCTCTATTCTATGTGGATTGTAGTGTATTCTAAATTCTATTTGAGCAATATTTTATGAAGTGTTAAGCCGCGGGGCAACTTGCGTTGAGATATCCTTAGTCACTACGGACCTTCAAAAGTGTAGCCAATTGAAAATATTCGGTGCCCTTCGAGGTGTTCTCCAATTTTTTTGTCTTTATAACTGCCACGGCGGCCATGATGTTTCTGCTTTTCATCAGGTGAAGTCTCAACATGTGTCAACAATATATTAAACATTTTATTGAAGCATCGACACTTCAGCGATGCAGAATGTAAGTAACACTTTTCTCGTTTGGTGGTGGCACAAGAATTCTCAAGAATTAAACCTCAGATTCATTTCAATTTACTCATGCTTAAACGATGAATTGATATTAGGCGTCAAATCACTTAATATCACTTGTGAGATTGGGAGTGATTTTGAGTTCTGATGAAATCCTCAACGATCGTAGTCTTGCGGTTTGATACTTCTGTTTGCGGTTAGCTACTATTTCAAGGTGTCGAACTGTATGTTTCAATATCATCCGATGGGTTTGCAGAACTCTATCGCTTTGTTATAATGTCAAGCAAAATCTGTGCTATTTAAAAATTTAAATTACACTTCCGCAAATGGATTGGCAAGCATTAGTTTGATGGATAAATAAGCTGATTACTTAACGATATGTTTATCTTCTCGCAAAAATGGTAGCTCATCATACAAATTAATCATTTATTAGATCCCGTTTCAAAAACTCACGTTGAAGCACAAATTTAAGACCAGTCGCCAACGCTTATAACGAACGATCCGATCATTCTCCGCTGTCGGAAATATTTCATCACACATTACGAACAAATTGCGATTGAATAATTCATTCCCTCCATCTGCCACTATGTGGTCGTTATTAACAGCAACCGAACCAACATTTCCTCCTGCTTGAACCGTCAACAAAATGTTCACAATGGATTTTTGATAAATAATCATCGTCGAAAATTTCCCTTCAACACGTTGATCGAACAAGTAACGACCATGAAGTACAAAGTGGTCGGCGCAATTCGACGTGTTTGTTGGATAACCGTGGAACGACAACATTCAGAAATGCAGGATGCCAATTCAATCTGCCACACAGCAGCGTACTGAATTTTCATTGCACAGCCACTGCAATGGAACAATATCTGAGAATTTACAGCGAATAATAAACATACCCGAAACGATACGAATTGTGTGAAGGATTCCTGGAAAGTACACTGTGTGGGAAAATAAATAAACCAACTCAATGGGGACGCGATACTTCACACAACTGTTCAATATATTGCCATCTGATGGAGGAACAGTTGTGTTCGAGTATATTAACAACGGTGTAATTCCATCGTGTGTTGTGATTGGACGCTGGTGGATCTGACGAACCTTAAGGGGATGCTGAAAATTGACTAAAGCTTCCAATAATAAACAATGGCGAAGTAGTTCTGATTGTTTCGTTAGCAGCTTGTACGTAAATATTTTGTTTTTACTTCGATAAAAACAAACAAACAAACAAAAATTTTTGCAAACTTTCATTGATTGTAAAACTGTACAAGCCATGGATTTTCAATTTCAATCCCTAAGCTAAATATCATCTATTCTTCTACCGTACGTTTCTTAAGCTTTCAGTTTACACGACAGCTTTGGCTTTGAATTATCAATCGTCTTTGTAGACAGTTCTCATGGCCTGGTCTTCCATTTCTCTCTCATGTCCATGATTAATGTGCCACGATACCAGACACACATGTAAGAACCCATTTGTTTTGCTCCGGGAAAAACAGTCCAACGTCCGGTGTTACATGACACGAAGAGTATGATTTAAACGCTTCAAAGCGGTACACAGTCACCCCCAAAAGGAACTGAGGGGATGCGAAGCGATACGAAAGGATTAAGTATTGCAGTAACGATTGTGTCACGGACGCCCTTTAGGGCAAAAAGGCTTCCACAAGGGGCTAGAGAGTGGAATTGTTTATTTGTGCATTTGTTTATGCTTCGTTATCGTTTCTACTACATTTGCAGCTAGCTTGAGCTGAATCTTGTGACACGATATCTTTACAAGCAGTCGTAATAAACGGTGCGGAATTTCTTGTCGTACAACAGCATAACATATTTTCAAGTGCGTTCTACTATGAGTATGTTGTTTGCGAACGCTTTTATGTAAGTTCAACTGGCGGATTTAAAATGCTTAAAAAAACGTAGAATAGCTTATAAACTAGTTTAGCACACAAATGATGCATCGATGGAGTTGCAATGGAGGCGCCTGGTACTTTGTACTTATTAGAGCGTATTAGGAAGGATTTAATTAAAATGAAATACACTAGGACGTCATTTCCATTGAATATTGTGCTGCTTCTAAATATCATTTTCAATTTTGCATATTAAAATTCAAACTCGATATCGGTATACAGTGAAGGCAATAATTGTCAAAGACAAAATGTTGTCATAATTCTTATAAAAGCTATATTTTTCCAAAACAAAGAAACAAATGTAAGATTAATAAAAAAACAAAAAAAAAAATAAAATTGTGACTTAAAAAAATCCAAATATTACCCAAATAATCTTAAAAAGGACATTTACTGGTTATTCGTGTTGTTCGCTTTTCAAGTATAAGTGGATTTAACGAAGGACACGGTTAAATGGCATTCGACTGTATTAAAAAGTGTATTAATTTACACTTGCATTTATTATCAGGTGTAAAGAACTATATCACAATTCATTATTCATAATTCTTCTTTGCACTAGAATGACAGTTTGCTGTTTGATGTGATTTGTAAGTGTATTTTTTGTCGTTCTTCATGAACAAAGAAAAAACATGCAATTGCAATAAAGAAAAAAGAATCATCAGCAAAAAAGTGAAGCTTTTCAACAAAGAATGAACCCTTTTCTACTTTCCGAAGGATGTCAAAAGGAAATGAAACCAAAAAAAAACCCTTCGGAGAGTGTTTTACCTCAAACTCTTTCTATTGCGCCATTTTTTCCACACTGCTGCTGCTGCTGCTGTGTGATTATTCGCGTCTGTTTGATGAGCACTAATTAAAGTACGGACAAATATAATGACCCAATTATAATGTCTGCTAATTACAAAAATGGAGCAATGGAGTTAAACTGTACTGCGACCGGCATCGGTGGTCAGTAATTTGATCCGTCCGGCATTTGCATGTAATTAATAGTAATATTCCCTTCATTCACTCCGGTTGACATTAGGTTGGAAAATGAAGGTTTTTGTTTGTTTGTTTGTTTTGATAAGGTACGTGTTGCAATCGTTCATTCAGTTCGTAGAAAATTAAATTGTATTTGAACATGAATATTGTTACAAAGTGCTTAAAAACGTTGCAACTAATTATGTTATAAACAATAGGTTTACTTTATGCTATGATTTTAATTTTATTATGAAATATTAATTACAAAAACCTTTTTATCATTTATCAAAATAATCTACTTTTTAAAATATTACACAGTTTAAGCTATTTCAACGATAAAACAAAAATAAAACCCACATTGAAAGTGCAACAAAACGTGGCAATTGGTTACTCTTTTTCACTTCATCAAATCATCGGACTAATGCGTTACTATCGTTTTCGAGTACTCTTAAAGCAATAACAAAACTTGTAGGATGTGTAGAGCGACCAGGAATGGAATGCGAATAAGCGAAAAGGAATTTGATTCAGCTCACCGCCATGAAAAGAAATATCATCTGCCATTAAAACGCAAAAGTTGGCTGTTGAAATGTGAAGCATTTTTTTATTTGGACTGAACAATGAGAACCACCGCCACTTGGAGATACGATGGATATGGGAACGAAATATCCATGAATCGATCTATTCGTATCCAGTACCATCTGTCAGTGTATGTGATTGTTGAAGAACGATGATGGGCTAAGAAGATGAAAAATTGTTTCTCCACTTCCAACTCGGCGTGTGAGAAGAGCAGCAATTTTTAACTTTTAAGTTAATGCAGTCAAAAATGGTAAGAACTTTTTCATAAACTTCCTTCTGCTGTAATATCGTATGAAAAACTATATTTTAACTTGATGAAATATTTTTCCAACAAGCTTTTTAGATATTGTAGAAAATACAGCAAGAAAAAAAGGACGTTCATCTTGCAGGAAGCAAGCTTGACATAACGAAACAAACGAATGTAAACCATCTTCCATTGTTAGGACTTGACGAGCGCTTTAGCCTTGGGTGAAAAAGCTGTTCTATTATACGTTGGAGTTTGAAATCACTGCAACATATAAACAAGGGTGCGAGAAGAGAAGAAAGACGCCAAGCAATGATGGATAAAATGACCCTTCTGGAAGCAACAAAACGAAAAAATGTGAAGAAAAATTTGACCAACGAAACAGATATGATAAAAACATTCTCCATCGTTTCGCCGGCAGCTCTCCAATGGCAAGCGTGTTGAGATAAAACATAAAACGTACAAAAACAAAACAAAAAAGAGGTAAAAGCAATGCCACAACTAACAAAAACTGCACCAAGAACGAATGCTACAAAAACGCTTCAGTTTCATGATGTCGCGTCATGGGTCAGCCTTGGAAAGGGATCAAATTTGCTGCAGTGTTGTCGACGAGAGAAAAAAGGGGACAAATACAAACAAACAAAACACAGCAAACTATGAGACAAATGTGACAATTACGATGTGTTGATGGTACTTTTGGGTACACTGGCCAGAGTGAGCAAAGTGCTGAGTAGCATTCGCGTGACCTGATTTACAAAATAATTCTGAATAGTTAGAGCATGAACAAGAATACTTTGTGAGGCTAGAAGCCACTTTAGACGATAGAAACAAAAGCTAGTCTTGTGTCGCATTTCGTTTTAGTTTGATTAACACAATGCTGTTTGTTTTTTTTTGTTTATCCTCGTCAATTTGTAAGGGATATTCATTTTTCCAGTCAAACTTGTGGAAACATATATAGATTTTATATTTTGGTATCTTGTTTAACTCTTCTCACATTGTGCCCCTTATCGGATTGCCATTGAGAGCTCGAATTGACAAAGACACCCATTAGTAACGTGCTTTTAACTGTGGCCATCCATCAGTGTAAGGATGGCGAAGAAAAAATAACAATTTCATTCCCTTCGACAAAGCTGGGTGAAATCGATGACGCAAACTCGTTGCAATTCGTTCACTTCACCCTGTTCGGACGGATGAATATCCGCATCGGTCTTAAGTGCATCCACTTAGTGCACTTTTCTGCACTGCCATCGTATTCGTGTGAGCGAGACGAGCAAAACGAGACAAGCATGCAATGATGCAGTGTCATCCGATGCTTTCCGGTTGTGTTGTACGGTGCTGACGGGACGATGTAAAACGATTGGCAACGCAATCTGCAACCGATCAGGAAGCTGCCCGCATCGGTTCGGATCTGTCGCAAAAAAAAAACCTTTCGAGTGTAGTATGCAGTATGCAGCAGGCTTTTATCATCTTATAAAAGAGGGTGCTTTTTTTTACTCTCGTCCATACTCCATCAAGTTGAGTGGGTAAGAGCCAAAGGTATCATGAAGCGGGTGCAAACATTGTTGCGATCGTATAACTGTTGCCTGGAGGTTTTAACCATAGTAACTGAGGTGTTGAGGGTTTAGATATTGAATACACTCAAGAATTTTCCATATTAAAGAAGTTAGTTTATTTAGTGCGAGAAGATACTATTTAAAGGCAACTCATGAATGTTACCCCATGAGTTGCCTTTCAACTTCGGTTATTGATTGAAAAAGAAAATTGTTCTCTTGGTATCACTATTTAGCAACACTCCAAATTTATCAGCATGAACAAAATTAAACTCGTAAACATTCAAACTAAATGGAATATCCCAGATGCATCTAGTTTCAGAAACGCTCGTCTCTACCGCTCGTCGTGCGATGCAGAACAAGTATTATGCAAAGAAAAAAAGTTTTCAGTTTTGCGTTTCATAACAACAACATGGAACACTTGCGGAATGCAATTTTGTACCAAAAGAATCGCAATATTACTTGCAAAAACGGAAACAATCTGGGTGTTGTTCGTTTACAAGACACCTGTCTTAAACTGGTGGTACTAAAAAGTATAAAATTATTAGTATTACATTTAATACAATAGTAATCTTATTATTTTCGATTTTATTTTTATCAGTAAAAAGACTTTCGAATCATTAGTTTATTGTTAACAGATACATTCATACAAAAAGATCTTGAGAAAATGTATAAAGCATTTAATTTTGATGCAGTGGGAGAAGAATTATTTAAGAAGAGTCATTCACATGAATCTTTCGAGAAGAGTCTTTTATATGAATTTTTCGAGAATGGTCATTCCTATGAATCTTCAGTGAAGAATCATTCATAGGAGTCTTCAGTAAAGGCTTATTCATATGAATCGTTCGTGAAGATTTATTCATGTGAATCTTTCGAGAAGAGTCATTTATATTAATCTTTCGATCAGAGTGACTCATATGAACCCTCAGTGAAGAGCTGGTTCTCAAAAGACAATTGAATCTATTATCAACGAAGTTTATGCGTAGAATGTCGTGTATTGCACAATTATTCTTGAATAATTCATAAATCGCCATGGATTCATAAATCTTAAACGAGCTTTGATGTTTCTTTAATGATTCATATTCTTTGAAAAAAGAAAAAATAAATTAAGAATCAGCGTCGGTCGGTTCAAAGATTCTTTTCAATTCAAAATCCTTAATTAGCTTCAAAAAAAGTTAGATCATTGTAAAAGTAGTCGTGTTAAAGTCCCAACTACTCCATTTCTCAATGCAGAAAATGCATAGAAGTGTCGATTTGATAAAAAAAAATTGAACAAAATCATTCAATCTTACATATATATTAGAATTTCCCCTTTGTATCTAACTGCAGAGATTCTGTTTTTTCATTCATTTCCTGAAAGATGTTGGCAAAAGCGAATATTCAATTACTCATCCATAAGTGCCCACCTTCCACACGCTTACTTCCTCTATCTCTTACTCTGTAGCGTGTGCAACCGTATTGCAAGCATTTTATTGCTGAAAGAAATTCACTATTCCGAAAGCTTGTCGTAAATAAATCACGCCCTACGGGTACTTCCCCGTTTGCTTACACAGTAACTCAGTAAGCTTAAAGAGTGAACCGTGAAGAAAAGTGAGGCGTGCCAAAACCTCCACCGAGCGACGCGTATGCTTAGCAGTCCTCACTACGGAACCCGATACATTGCGACGGAAGGTTTCACAGCTTGTGTTTTTTTTCTTCTTCAATTTGCTTGACTTCAAGAACGCCTTCCCATAAGCGGAGATGCTCCGTTAGCAACGACGGTACAAGTTGCTCGTGTTGAAATGCTGCTGTTGCCCCGTTAGAAAGGCTGTGTCGTTTTTTGTATGTAGTTGTTGTTCCACCGTGAAGGCAAACTGCATTTCCACGTCGTACTGCAACTCCAGTTGCACCGGAATCGCTCAACAATCAGCTGAAGCTTTAATGTTTTACCCACTAACACCATTGCGGACCAACACCTCGCGTTGCTTGTTCGGTTTGCTGCATCGACGTTCGCTTGTAATGAGAGCTTTCTTTGCCGCAAAAGTTTAGAATCTCGGGAACGTTGCTGACGGTAAAGATGGGGGATGCAAAATAAGGAGAGCAAAGAAGAAAAAAAACCATACTTCAACCACCTTCAACCGGAAACAGGAACTGAGCAGCTTCGCATTGCTGCAGTTCTTAATGATGCAACCGGATGCAGTAACCGGGTAGCCTCCAGGAGCTCAAAGTCAACTGCAACGTTTTGCATTCGATGCATTCCGTGAAGTGGTTCGGTTTTTTTTTCACTAAAGCTTACGCCAAGCACCCATTGCAAGATGGTGGAGAAAGTTAGCGCTAAAAATGAAAGTTTATTTCAGCGAAAACTTGAAATCTGCATCAGTGTTTTCGTGAACCCATTAAGGGTTGTTGAAAATTTTCGTATTTTGTGTTGCAAAAAATTTTTAATTTTGGTGTTCAAACACCTGGCGAAAGTTTCGTAGTATGATTAATTTTATTTAAAAAAATGCATACAAATTCATCACATCGTTGTGACTTTTTATTTTATTCAATCAAATTACTTCTGCTGTGGGGAAGAAATAAAAAAAAAACAAACAGAAAGTAATTCCCATTTTCGCTTGGAAAGCAAAGGTTTGATGTTTTACACCAAATCTCGGTTCGAATGATGTACGAATGCTTAAACTACTTCCCGATGGTTGGTTCGTGCTAATAGTACAAACGTGATTTTCGAGACCGTTTTTCATTTTCTAAACTTTTCCTTTTTTCCAATTGAAATGGTTTACATTCAACGGTCGTGTTTATGTGCAGTCGTCCCGATTCCATACGAAACAGGAATATGTTGATATGCCACAGCAATCGTTAGAAGGAAAGAAATGGAAATGGTTGAAGTATGCACTTCACTGACGAGGCAATGGTTTGCGATTTGCATGCGAAAGGTTAATTTTTGTGCAAATATTTCAAGTTGTTTGTCGTTTCAAGAAGTGTGCAATGCGCATTTTCCCCCCACCGCCGGTTCGTATCAAGCGCTTTTGGAGCTTTTTTGTGACGACTAGCGTGAAGCTGACATTTATTTAACATTGGCTAATAGAAAATGTGCTTGAATGGAAGGGATTGGAAAAGTACAACACAGTATGATTGAATGTTTAATTTCAGTTAGTTTAAGCGGGATTACATCGAAAGTTTGCAAAACTAGGTAGTTTGTTTTGAATTGTAATTCCAGCATTTTAAGTTACTTTCATCACCGCTATGTAGCCTTATGCACATAGTTCTGGGCTAATAGTGAAAATGCGAATATATCAAAATGACTTTAGTATTTTTCGAGAATGATTCTCTAGTATAATGAATATACCTTTCCATGCCAATTTTCCGCTCCAAACCAATTATCGAAACACTTTTTCCATTAACATTGGGACACCTCCAAAAAAGGGGTTCTCAATGCTTAAACTGCATCTTCTGGCGACGAAAATTCAACGGAATAACGCATTTTTTTCTTGATGTGCGTGAACTAGTGATGGGCACTCGGAATCGGAACTATCCGGCTCCGATTCGGTTTTCGGAATCGTTTCAGGTTCCGGAACCGATTTCGGATCGGATTGCGGAACCGATTCAGGAACTTATGTTACTGACTAAACTCTGAATCAGAGAACAGTTTCTTTTTCCGATAAATTTTTTTTCCAATGCAATTACTAAAGTACTAATCTTTGACGTTATCTGATATAATTTGCCTACATAATGGTGAAAAGTACAATGCATAAACATAATCTAGGGATCGCCTACTATTCGGAATCGATTCCTGAAAATTTGGAGCGCTCCGGAATCGACCAAAACAACGTTTTGCTCATCACTGTCGTGAACATAAAGAAGTCATTGGGTGTCAAGTCAGGGCTGCGTGGCGGATGATTCGTCAATTCGACGTTTTGGCCGACCAAGAGTCGCATTGCCATGCTTAAGAATTATTCATCTTTTCTTGTTCGTTTTTCGAATTTCGCTATAGACTTTAGGCAAACAAATTATGGTGTACCATTCAGGATTGATTGTCCTTCAAAGGATCGTTTACTTCAAAGTGCTTCTTCCACGGACAACTTTTGTCGCATTTGGCTCGTCTTCGAAGATCCCCACGGTCAATTGTTGTTTTGTTTCGGCTAATACGTATAGGTCAATGTTTCGTCACCTCTGACGATTTTAAAAAGGTCTTTTGAAGCATGAAGCATTATGAAGGTCTTTTGATCGTATTTTTTAGCATTTCCTCGCACCAATGGGCAAGAGTCTTTGACCGATTATCGAATTTTGCGGGGTCCAACGGCAACAAACTTTTTTTTACGGAATGGTCCCCAAGAATTCCTCCATCTTACAGTATGTAACATGACGATATTGGATAATTAGTTCATGCACGACATCAATGTTTTCAGGCACAACGGCCGTATTTGGACGACTTTCACGAAATTCGTCTTCGAGCGAGCGTCGGTCACGATTACACCAGTTTATATTTAAATGGTAGAGGAAGTGCTTCATTGCCATACAAAGCAATCTTGCCGTGATAATCTACGTCGAAAGTTGTGAAAAATGATCGCATGAGTGTTAAAAATTGCATCTTCATATACAGAAGAAATTCAAATTAGTTAAATCAGAATATATTCTCCCATTTTCTTTCTAGTTTTATGAAAAAAACTTTTCATGAGAAAAAAAAAACGCTTTTCCTGAAACCGTCGATGCTTAAGTTTGTAAATAATTCCCACATAAATTCATCCTTTCCATACAGCCACCAAACTCTACCATGATTTATTCTCCGTACACAGTGCACAAGCACGTTCAGTGTTACTGCACCCACCGAGCGTTACATTGTTCCAAAAAAGGCAAAAGTTTACTGCATCCATGATGGTTTGTGTGCATCGGAACGGAGTGGATGCACTTTCCACCAAACTATTTCCCCGCAACTAAACGCAACGGCTGCAAAAACCTACAAACCTTTCATTGCCGGAAAAAGAAAGAAAGAAAAAAACCGTGCCAAATGTTCTTTCAATTTTGGGTGCTAAACTTTTCGGACCCCACTTATTGCAACCGGTGCCAAATGGTACGATTTCTTTTCTTGTGCAGTTTTTCTTGCATTTCTCACCCAGGGCCAGACATTTTTTTTACCTCTCTAAAGGGTTGGAGTAACGGTTCGGGCAAACTGATTCCCGCTTGACGATACCGCAAAACCCTAACCTTCAAACCAGAACCAACGCACGCCAGACCGTACTGATCCCACGAACACAAAAAAAGTCAAGTAATTTACTTGATAAATGTTGTAATTTCATCGGTGTGAAAGGAATTTTAACATTTTCCCACCAGCCACAAACCAAAGAGTTCACACCGGGAAGTGGACTCTTTCTTACTGGCAAAAAAGGGAACCACACTGCCAGGCTGGTAAGGTAGTTAGTTTTTCGCGCCGCAATTTCGAAAATAAATCGAATCCATTGTGGGTGGAAGTTTCGTACGTCAAAGGGGCTGAGCCAAAGGCTCAGGGAAGCCTTACATCAATGCCACGCATGCTGTTAAGCCAATGGAAGGCAACTGAAAGGCTATGCTAGAGTTACGAATTTTGCACCAACGTGAACACACAGACGTGTAAAAAAAGGGGTTTTCTCCACAAAATTGCAAATGACGGTCATTTTTATCGAAACGAAAAAAAAACGAGGAGCAGAGTTTTGATCCGAGGTGCCGCTGGTAGACGGCCAAAGTGTATCCTTATTGTTTTCAGTGCCCCTCCATAAGAACGAAGAAAGGCGATTGATGAACAGGCTTACATTTTAATCACAATGTAAGCCCCTGTTACGCTTTACTTTCTATTTTCGTTTGATAAAAACCCGATTGGCCTATCGTTCTTAGTGCCACGATAACGACTGTCATTTGAAATGCGATGTTTTTTTCGCAGAGGTAAACAACATATTTTATACAAAAAAAGGAACATTTTATAAAGCAGCGATTGAGAACAAAAAATCGTTCTACTTTGTAGGTGTTTAATTTTTAATACCGTGACTTTTGCACTGCAATAAGTGTTCTTAGATGATACGGATTTTTGTTGAAAAATCCTTACACATTCTACGACAAAAAGCTGCAAGAAAGAGATTTATCTATTGTAATTGTGTTTTCCACATAGAGATCCATTTTATTTCACATTAAATATTTGTCACACCTTTAAACGAAGGTCCTTCATTGATGCGTTAATTAGAACCATTCGCCATTCGAGCATATGTTAAGCCTGTAGTTTGAACGCTCCTAATCTACGATACAGGCACCTTTTTAACAAATCGATGCATGATTTAATTGGAAATATGTACAGTCGAATCTATAGCCGGTCTATTTTAGTTGGGTGCCAACTAACGATGTTGTGATTTCTAATCAATGTGACATTAGCAAGATTTTCTTCTTATTTTTTATTCAAGTTGACAGTTCTGACATCTGTCAAACAACCCTACTATCGAGTTGAAAATTTACTAAAAAATGATAGATAATTATCATATCCCAAATATTGAGTACCTATCGACAGTATTTAGTAACGCAAATTTGGGTACATAATGCATCAATGATATGAATAACCTCATTCCATTTGCGATCTTTCCCGTCACAAGAATATAAGTTTAATTTGACTTGTAAAAGCTCGCTTTATTCGCTGTTGTATCAATAAATGAGTGTTAAATACACCCAACTACGACAGATAAATTCACCTACGACTTTGAAACATTCGATTGGGAAAGCTAATGGTGTGCAATCAGCTTTTTTTGTCTTTTTCTCTTCAGATCTCGATTCCACTGAAACACCGAAAGTCAAACAGGTGCATCCGAAGCCACAACTCAGGGGCGCACATCCGAAACACGGCAAAACGAGCATACCATGAATTTTAGCCGATGAATAGCAAATCATTAGGGAGCGGATTTTCAATAATTAATCACATTTTGTGCTGTGTGCCGGGGCTCTTGTAAAATCAGCAAATTGCTCGAATTGGTGGTAAGCGGACAGTTGCATAATGTGCATGTGTCCCGGACATGTGCATGTATCCACCAATTGGACGGAAAGAACCGTTTCAGAACGGGATGTTACCGATAGGAACGCAAAGGGTACGAAATTGGATCAAGCATGATAGTGTGCAGCAACAGCAGCGACAGCACAACAGGGCAAAATTCTAAATTGATTGATTTCACATATTAGGTGCCATTTTGAATGGATCCTTGACACACGGATGACGTCCTCCTGCTGCTGTGTACGGGCGGTTTTATGCCATGCACGCTGTGAATTGCATTAGTGCATTTGTAGCGAGCCATAGCGAACCATGTTATGACAAATATGGTTGATGGAAAATACATAAAAAGCTATCAGTGATTTAATTTTGGCAGCTGGCATGTTTTATTCACTAATTGGAAACATAGGCTAAATGGGCTGGCTGGTTTGTTCGGCCTTTTCCATAATTCGTCATCAAGGGTCTATTTATAAACAAGGATTATTAGATTATAAGAGGTTTTTTTGCTTCTTTAACATGTCCTCTATGTCGATTGTGTGATTGAAGCAGTATTATAGCTACAGCAGGGTATATTACAATCCACCCGAGTGACATCTGTGGCTTTGTTTAGGGTATGACATCAAATGGAAATTTTATTAACAACTTTATATCAATTTTTAGATATAGTAAACCAGTTGATAATTTTAAAAATTCTGTGGAAAACAACTTCCGTTGTATGATAAAAAATGGATAATGACCAGTATTTTATCATGTGTTTTTAACATCATGTGCTATTCATGATAATGTTAAGTTTTTTTTCATCTATGTTTGATTTCATCACTGTTTTGTAACCATTCTGTTGGAACACATTGTTAGTAGAATAGATTTTTTGTAGTTGGTTCAGATCACAAAACAACAGCCATTCATCAGTTGCAACCTAGTAGTTGTGCAAAAAAAAAAAAAATCAACACTCTTTCAACATAACATCGGGTTGTACAATCTGAACCGTTCGTTCGTTATTTTGCTACCATTTTCCATTCCCGTTTCTATCACACTTGTTATCCTCGAAGGTGATTACACTTGTTTGTGCAACATTACACCCTTTTTATGAAGGTGCTAAGAAGGGGAGAGTGAACGAGCGGGAGAGAGAGATAGAACAAGAGAGAGAGAGAAGGGAAAAAGGTGCTGTCACTTGCGACAAGCTTTCCGATGCAATACGTACCTGTGGATTTTTTCCGCCTGGTCGCCTTGGTGTAGAAAATGAACGCTGCCAGGAAAAACACCGACGAGAGTGTTTCCGCCCGTCCGACAACACCGGTCACCTGGAATGAAGCGCAACAAGCAAACATGAAAAAAAAAGTTAGCACGGTAGTACACGATAATGGTGGAAAATTATTTTTACTAAAATGTGAACGGAACGATCGCGGCACAAAACACCGTTGGGACTGGTGAGAATTATGCCATCTGAGTTCCCTGTCCCTGGTAGTGGTTGGGTGGAGCAAATGAATGAAACGTGGAAAGAGTTGTATGTCAGTAAAGAGGAAGGAAAATCAATGTTGACCGTCCCGTCGACCGGAAGGGAATCGGGCCAATTAATGCAATCGGTGGCCGTTTGGTCGCTCAGCTGGGAACCGGTTTCACCGTGGAATTGTGAGAAAATCTCGGCAAAAGAATGAGTAAGGTCACGCGGATGCTTTCAAATGTCACGACGTTTCTGCTTGGCGGAAACAAATGCCGTTGGGTTTGATGCGAGAGCACGCGAATTAATTTGTCGCGAGTGAAGTTTAATTTGTATGCGCAGCGGGAAATGTGACTGAAATATAGGGCACCAAATTTTTTATATACTACTTGGGTAAATTTGAAGAAATTACAGGTGTGTACAGAATAAAGTATTGTTGATGGAGCGATTTCCCTAAAATTTTGTTATTTATTTATTTTATTATTTGCGACTTTTGCCGTACTACAAGCACCGCTTGTGCGGATGGTTTCAATAGTCACAAGGAAATTCCTCGTAATTTACCTTATCCCGGGCATACTCGGTTGTGATTGGGCGAAAATTTATTTCTTTTTTATATTTTTTTAATTTAAAATTTGTTGTGTTTTTGATAAAAAAAATACAACTAAATATTTGGGCTTAAATACCTTCATTGAACCAAACTTATAGAGTATTATATATAGCTAAACTCGTCGAGCGTGTGGCGTAAACGGGTTGAGAGGCAACGGGCTCGAACTGTTCATAAAATAAAGAGTTCAGTTGCGTACAAGGAATCGAAGAATACACGGTTTAAGTCGTTTCGTAAAAATTGACGTAAATACACATTTTGTAAAAACCAGTGTTTTACACTACACAGCTCTTTTGACGATTTTTGCAAGTTTTTCAACTCACTATTCGTTCCGGTGCAGAACTCTTCGGTTTAAGAATTTTAATTGATATGTGTTATGTACGCAAAATTCGCCGAATAACTTAGGTAAATCATTATTTAATTTATAAACAGTAAAAACTAAATAAAAAAAGTAAAAACTTTTTAATAAAAACTAAGAAAAAACTTTTTTTGTCCAAAAGCAACCATCGCATTACCGATGTCTCGTTTAACCATTTACTAACGAACAACATCTATTCATTCTGTGTCAATAAGAAATCCATTTTTATGCAATGCAAAAACAACCCCCTGATAATCAGATTACATGACATCGTGTTATTTCGATTACGGCATGGCATGCATAGAAATGCATGTGCACTTTACCGGCACAGAAAGATCGAGTACTGGAAAGGTTCCACTTTTCTATCCGGTTTTTGAGATGTGTCGGATTTCCTTCCCCGTGCTGTCGGAAGGATGCGAACTTTTGTCTCCAAACCGAAACGTCCCCATGATGTTCCACACACAGTAGCAGTGGGGTGCGGAAGATGCAATTAAGATGGAATTATCCGCTTACGATGGTGTGTGGGTGGCACACCACACGGGCTGAAGTGTGAAACTCATTTCGGTGTGCTGAGTGTGTGTTGGTAGTATGTTTCATTGGGATATCCTTTTTTCCGCACAGGGGTTACGTTCGTCTAACTAAATCCTTTGCTTTTTCTTTGGGATTTTTTTTGTGCTGTAAGCGGTTCATTCTAGAACGTGTGTTTAAAAAGAATCTGAGAGTATGAAAACATTATTTTAAAGGATCCGTATTGTTGTTGAGATTAATTCAGTAAAATAGAGATAAATTAATTGAAAAATAAATTTAGCATTACGAACGTGTCAATGAACTGTTCTGTTACGAGATAAAGTAATTATAAATGTCTATTGCCTCTAGTGCTTTCATTAAAACTTCTCTGTAGCACATGTATAATTTATCAGGTCTTGATTTAACTTATTCAATTAAAAAATAAAAAAAAACTCAAAAAACATCAAGCTCAAATTAAAACTTATATAAATTAAAATTTCACGAAAAAAAATCATGGAAAAAAACTATTAGTCAAGAAAAAGGTTCAGCAGGTAGATCAACACGAAGATCCTTTAAAAAAATATGATATTAATGACAATAAAATTTCTTATAACATAAGTGTAAAACTCGAGTAAAGTAAATAATTATGAAAATTGGAGATAATGATGATGAAGACGATGATGATGATTCGGAGCAACTTTTAAAACATTTCAACCAAGGCAAAAATAAGGATGTTTATTTTATCATTGTGATTTTCAAAAAAATATCTCTTATAACTTATAACGGTTGCTAAAATTAGCTAAATTTAGCTTAAATTTTATCAGTAGCCTTGTTAAACCTCATAAGCGAACTGACAAATGATTACTCGGGGGCGATAAATTGCAACCCTTCGTCATTCGCCATTGCTATCACCTGTGTTGGGATGGGGCATTCAACATCCCAGCGTCACTGCTTCCACACCATCAGTTACGGCTGATCCGGATACCGGGCCGCACATAATTCATGGTGTGATTAGTGCGGGGTTGTGCGTTTTTGTCTATCTGTACGATAGAACAGTTAGTGGTACAACGATGGAAAGAAATTAAAACCTTGAAACCAGCGCACATTCGGCAGATGGACGGAAAAATCTAATCCATCGCACAGGCGAAGCTTTGTTTCACCGCCCGAAGGCTATCCGGGAACGTTGCTGCAATGTACCGACGCTGACCAGCTCTTCGCAAATCCAATCGCTAGATCATTCGTTGGACCACACAATTCATCGTATGCAGCTGGTGAACGGGCTATATGGGGAGGCTCGCAACACACCACGAATTGTGCGAACGGTGACGTTCGTGTGGATGACATACTTGCGACGCATGCGATGTCCCTATCGTGACGATGGAATCGCACCTCAATGTTGGTGCACCCACGGGGGAACTGGGTGATTATCACACAGCAATGGATAGTAGCTCGACATTGCATTAAGCCTGTGGGGCGGAAGCGATCGTTAGTGGTTGATTCATGGAACCTCCGGGAACGATGGACGAGAAAACTGTGCTGTTCCGTAAAGAATTCACTGGGTTGAATATGAAGATACGTGACCGTGAGTTCAAGGACGATAAAACTGAAGCAAATGCAAATTTTGATAGTTATTTCACAAGAGTTTCTTCAACAAATCGAAATAGAGGAACTATTTTTATGATAAAAAAGTGTATCCACTGATGCCATTTCGTTAATCAAAAAATATATTCTACCATAACACTTTTATTAACAAATTATTAACAAACATATTTTATTAAAAAATTGAAGTGTATTGAATTTTCGCAGAATAATTAATCTTGAGGAATTGTCGAATCTCCAGTCCAAATCTTCGAAGAATTATGTATCTTGAGTAATTGACGGATATCCAGACCGAATATTCGAAGAATTATGAATCCTGACCTATTGACGGACATCCAAATCGATTATTCGAAGAATTTTGAATCTTGAGAAATTGACGGATCTCCAGTCCAAATCTTCGAAGAATTATGTATCTTGATTAATGGACAGATCTCCAGACCGATTCTTCGAAGAATGTTGAATCTTGAGAAATTGACGGACTTCCAAAACAAATTTTCGAACAATTATACATTTTGAAAAGACGAATAATCACTAGCGTTTCATGAATTTAGAGAGAATATTTTAAACTATAAATATAAACTTCATGAAGTTTAGAGGTGCGCGGAAACTCTAAAAAATTTAAAGAAATTTCTTAATCTTCTTGACAAAGATTCAAAGACATTCATACGTTTAAGAGTACAGTTCAGAATTACCCAACGTTAGTTTTGTCGTTAACTTTCTGCCATGAATAGTACAACGTGGTATTAGATGCCTTAAAATGTCTGAATCTGATATTGTGCGAACATTTCCTTTTTTTCCACTCAACAGGAGTCAAAAAATTCTTCTTATAGCATTCCAACGTACAAGTGGGGTTTGTTCTACTACCGTGTATTAATCAGTACGTTCTGGAACTTTTGTTCATCCGCCTATAGAGAAGGTCCAGCATGGTTTTGAGCGGCAACCCAAAGTTGATTCACTCTGGGTGGTAGAAAACCTACGGTTCAACCAGTGGGGAAAGCCAAACAAAAAAAAAAAGCTGGATTAAAGGACATTCTTGACTGGCAGTTTTTCGTTTCGTCCCATTCATTCGTTCCCGCATGTCTATCCGAAACATGGCTGGTTGTTGACTTCTCAAATACTCGCACGAACATAGCGGCAGTGTAATCAGAAATAGCTACCCATCAACCCGAACCGGTCTGTAACTGTTCAGAGTGGGGGTGGTGGGTTACTCGGTGAACATAATCCAATATCATTAATCAAGATTTATTACCTATTTACGTTGCTATTATTTCAAAACGGCAAAACCATAAGCAAGAGACCGCCCGGTGTGAAAGGCGATGGTATAGGGAACTGCAAAACCCAACCGCGCAAATCGCATCTGCCCTTCTCTGCGTTTTGTGTGTGTGTATGAGGGCAAAGGCGAGTGATTTCGCTTTATTTTTTGTTGCACAAATACCACATGGAGACGCCTGGTGGTTGGTTGTGACGGAACATCCCGTGCATCGGCTTTGGTTGGTCGTTTGTGGAAACTGTTGGGTATTTGGACAGCTGCAGCAACACTCTAAAAGCTACGATTTCCCGATTTTCCCTTTCTTGTACCGGATAGTGCTGATGCTGCAGATAATGGATAATGTTGGTGAGTAAAATACCAATCCATGGAATGGAATGAAACAAAAAAAAGGCGAAATGCGAAATTGACGAGATAATGCTAGTTGATCTAATAAGAGTCAAAAAGGTAAGACTCGAGGGAATGCATTGATTTAGCTATCAACGTGATGTACAATCTTATTTTCTATATAGTGTTTAGTTAAAAAAACAGGTTTTTTATACTGTTATAATAAAACTGATATATGAACGTAATATAAATTAACAAAACGATGCATTTTTCCACACAAACAAAAAATCCCAGACAACCAAATATTCCAACCAACCAACCGAGTTTAATTCTACCGCACGATTGGCTTTCTAAGAACACTTCTTCGCATGAAAACCGCCACTTAATCTACCACGAAATCCGCATTAGAATGAATAGGACCTTCACCGCAAGCCTTCACCTTCCATCTTGCCTGCCGAAAGATTTTAAGCCATACTTCCTTCCATCTAGTTCCAGAGAGAACGCGTACTGCAAGCAATTAAAAACTCAATCAACACCTTTGCTTCCGCCATGCCCTGTACAGAGAACCATGAAAAATATCAGGTTCTTCTGGCAGTGTTCATTTGTGCAAGCGTACATTTTGCCGCTGAGAACGGAAGCTTTCATTCACTAGTGAAACAGTGAAAGCTTAAAGTACTTGGTTTGGTGAGATTTTTCCTTGTCACAACACCACTACCACCACCGCCACATCCATCGCGGCAGTAGATGAGCAGAGAAAGATTTATCCGAAATTGGAATCAGTTTTCTCTTCTAAGTATGCACGGTAGGAGAACTGGTGGTTGGAAGGGGTGGTTGGTTCGAACAAGGGATCAGCTTTCTGTTTTCTAGATTTCTCTTCACACCGCCAACCGTACCACCGTGCAGATATGTCTTATTGCGTCTCATTCACGGATTTGCGATTCAGCCGAGAATCAGTTGAACAAAATCCGTTTTTCCTGAACAATTTTCTCATTGGAATGAATGTCACACACAGACAAATACATGCCGGTAGTAGGGCGTAGAACACGTCAAACCGTAAGGGAATGGGGAAATTTTGCGGCCAGCTCATCCAGTGAGGGTTCGTGGTTTGTTCAATTTCAAATTCAATTATTGCCATAATGCTATCGTATCGGGCGAACGTTTCCATTTATGTTTCCATCGGTATCTTTATCCCTGTCTTCGGCATCCACACTTTGTCCTTTGCATCGTCTCCTTCTCGGGCTGCGCAATGGACCGGAGGGGTTTTTTAAGGTTTAGGATTTTGATTTGATTGTTTTTATCCCGTGTCACTGAGTTTCGCACTTCGATTGTAGAGCCACAACACATTATACGAACCATTGCACACCGGAGAAAACGTCAAACGGTTTGGAAATCGATAGAGCGCCCGGCAGTGCGATCGAAGCTGGCATCGTCAATGGCGCAGGCAATCGAGTTAAAATTTAATTGGCAAGTTACGGGTGGTTGATGGTCGTGGGTCGCTTTACCAATTTGTGCCAAAACAGAGACATGAATGGTTTGCTGCCGCCCACCGCCCCCGTATAGCGATGGGGACATCAGCGCGGTGCTGCATACTGCAGCTAATTAAGTGCAGTAAGATAATAACACGACAATCGGTGCATTTTCAGCCAATTTCAGCTGGTCAGCTGATAGGTGCACAGGATCCCGGTTTATTGTTTATCCTTTTGTCCGGCATTGCCCGTCGGGACAGAAGTGCGGGTGGGACCGGGGAATTCGATTTGCGTCCGGGTGGTGGGAATCCTTAATTGTGAGATAGCAACAGATCGATACGGGCCGGAACCTGGTGTGCTGGTGTGCGCATTGATTACGAAATGTGCCGTCGCTGACTTTGGGATAATTGTTTCGTCTTCTTGTGTTTGCCAGACCCTGCCGTCTAGAGGGGCAGACCGGTTGAAAGTAATTAAGTGTTTGGCCGTGTTCACGGGCCCGTATGCGTAAGACTGGTGTACGTACGCGATTTGCAAGCATGCTCTAAAACGGGTGTTTCAAGTGGAAGCAAATTGTTAACCCAAATCAAAATATTCCAATTCAATTTCCAGCACACAAACGAGATTGCGCGTGTTTGTGCAGTGGCGTGTTAGGGAAGGCGGGGCTTGATACGGTTTAATTAATATCCTGTAACTGGAGTAATTTGGAATCGAATGAACGGGCATTTTGCTGAACAAAATTGATTACTATAACAATGCAATTGTACCAGTAACCGAAATGCATAAGGACAAGGAGTTTCATAAATTTATTGGAGTAATTTTTATATATTTATGATATTACTACTAAAATACATAATTAAAACATTAATATCGTGTTAATATTAAAACATTAACATATTATTATAATGTTTAATATAATAATATTAAACATTAATAATAATAAAACATGTATCGTTAGACATGGTTAGAAATAAGCCCACGATCAAAATTATGTTTGTTTTTATAACGATATATCATTGTTACATCGATACATCGATACATCATCAATCAATAAAATAAAAGAAAATATTAAATATTTACAGGTTTTACCGGCTGATTTTTAAATAGTTCACATAATTTTTCATTTCAAATAAGGATTTTTTCATCAACCAAGGAAATGAAATGACGAAATCATTTGTTAAAAATACCTAACGAAAACGAAAGGCCGTATCAAGAGTGTGTGAACTTTTTTCATTCCTTCCGTTACTGTAAAATTATTAATTTTTATTTTTAAATTTTTTAAATTTTTACAACCTCAGTGGTTTATTCTCTCTTTTTTTCCTTATGATTGTGCAATTGATAGGTGTAATCAGCAAAGGGTTTAACGTTAGACGGACCAAGCGGCCGTGGAGGGTCCCGTGCTCTCAAGTGTATGCAAGCATTTCGCAGGGGTTCACTCGCATCCTATTAACAAATATTGTTATTCTTACTCTATCGACCATGTTTTTTTAAAAGCAGGTTTCTGTCTTTAGGGACCTAGGAATATGGCCCAACGAAGGTCTTACCTTCTAGAACTTCTAGAAACTTCTATTTAGAAGTTTCTTGGAATTCTTCAGCGCATTAATGTGAATTTTTTGGATTCTCTATGTTTGACGACACTTTATACCTCATTGACTAGATCATCGCTGGATATTGTTGGGTGATTTAGTGTGTACCTTGACCAAAATTCGTAAAAATCATATCCAGCGGTTCCATATCCGCTCGTGCTCGCCAAGGTGTACGTTGATCGTGAGGTAGTTCTTTATTGAGCGAAATTCGAAGGTTCAATTCTCGAGTTTAAATGAACTTTGAGTGATATAATTTTTGTACGTTTTCGCCTAAAACGATTATTTGACTTGTTTTCTGACGATTTATTTCTATTGTTTCTATTGTATTATTACTCTGAATAGATCTATCAGTTCTGATGGATAATACCACCTATTATGAGAGATTCACTGTTAGCAAGATCCTTGGCTTTAGCTCCTCTGATCTAAGATGTCGGTTGCATAAAATGACGTGTTTCAAATCCAGTATGACGAACAAACATATGACGGAAAAAAATTATAACATTGTTAATAAAATAATAAATACTTTTACATAAGCTTGGTAAAAAAATATATCTCACTTCTTTATTAAGTTAATAATTTGTTGTAACGAAACATGGCTACCTAAATTTCAACTACATCTCATACTCTTTAAATCAACCCTACGGTAGATACTAAATCTAAATGTACCGTTGAAAATTAAATCGAAACGAGTTGTTGAAATACAACAGGAAAGCAAGCAAACCATTTATTTTCATGATCATGAGGGTGATTTTATTTAAAAATAAAACCAACATCACCATCGGATTTGAAACAAGATTTTTTTCTGTAGGTAAGCGTTACTGCTTTCCCGGTAGGGATTTAAAACAGGTTTCGTAGCATTATCCACGCCGAAAATGCAAGCGAATGTATGAAGTTTGCCATGTGTTGTTTAGTTGGGAACTTTTTTTTCACTTCCACGTACAGCAAAATATTCCGCGCGGGATACTCAAATAAAGCAACGGACTGCAGCAAAACGGTGGACGTTTTTTCCAAGCGGCCGCAGCGAAAATGGAGCGAAAAAGAAAACACAAACGAACTGTGTGCGTGCAACGGGCACGCCTTGTTGTGTCAACTTTCACATCCAGCTTTCACAAGCTCGTTGGAATGATTTTCATTTTTTTTCTCTTGTAACGGTAAGGAAAGTAATGTAATAAAAAGACATGAGCGTAGTAAAAACATAGAACCATCGGCCTGATACGTATGTGTGTGTGCGCGCGAGGTGAGTATGTTTTGAGTGCATTTCCGTGGGTGGAAAGTGATTCAAACTATGTGTATGTGTGTGCAATTTGTTGCACAATTCGCTCCGAGCAGCGCTTGTTGGCTTAAAACTGTTGCAAGCACCAATTTACGCCCAACAGGGGAAGAGAAAGTGTGCTGACGAAAATACACTACGAAGTGTTAGAAAATTTGGCGAAGGATGGAGAAAACAGGGCAAAAGCAGCATTGCAAAAAAGAAGCAGAAAAAAACAACAAAAAAGCGTGCAAATTGTGGTATGAAAATGGATTCCCCTGCAGGACATTGTAACGCAATGCGGAGCGTCCACACTCACACACACACATCCATATCCTTCCGTTCGGCTCGTTGCACTCGCTGCTCCCAACCCAAACAAATCACGCTTTCCCGCCCTTTTCCTACATTCGAATGAACTTAACCATGGCTGATCGTTGGTTTTTATTTAAAACCCTTCGTGGCACTGTAACCCATTGCAAGCTGGGGGCGGTTGAATAAAAAAAAAGCTCTTTTATCCAACATGGAACCATTTGCTTGCACACCCGAGGCCTGCGATTGATAGTGAATGTATGTGTGTTTTGCGTGTGTGTATGTATGTGTGGCACAGTCCATCGGCCATTCCACTTTAGCCAGGGGGAGATCTCGGACGTCGGACGTCGTTTAGTGTTATTAAATTTCATTTATTAATACCATAAAACATCCTCTTTCACACTCCTTTCGCGTACGGCAAATGGAATGAAATGGCGCGTTAGGTCAGAGAAAAACACAGACCGGCACACACATTCATGAAGTTTTTATACATTCTACTATTTTTGTTGCAATGCTTTTTGTAACTTAAAACCTGTTTTATTCGTTTTTTTCTCTCTGTCATGTGCTTGATGTGATTTTTTCTTTCTTTATTTTCTGTATTACAGCGCAGAAAAAAATTATACAAAATTTCGCATCATGATCTCTATAGTTATATGTTAGGCAATATTTGATGTTTGAACAAAATGTTTTTTCAGGTACTTTTCAGCTACTCAAAAGCTATAATTTTTTTTAAATTAAAATTATAAACGTATTTTTTGTTTTTTTGTTTGTTTTTGTTGTTCTTTTAAAAAGTTTTTTTGTCACGAATCTTATGGTAATTTTACATTGATATATTTTCTTCCTGTTAGAAAATATGTTCAAACGTTTTAAATATATGATAATATGCGAAAACATACTTTAATAATCATTATTATATGTTATTCAATATTTCTACAAGTTTTCTATTTATAACAAAAATAACCATTGTTCTTATAGTTATGCTAAGGACATTGGGAATAACTGTGCGAAGTGAAGGCAGGTTTTCAAATGAAATTTCATGATAATTTTTTTTCAAGACTTAAAATGTAATTTGAATTAAATTCCAATCTTAACTATAAATAGTACTCAAATTGTTACAATTATTAGGGATCGCTAAATACTCTTTTCATGCGCTAACAAAATTACCACAAACCTGCAAAAACAATTTCTTTTTGCACTTTAACGCTTACTTAAGAAGCGGCCTACGGACTTGTTTTTTCCTTGCTGACCATCCTACACCACTGTCAAACGACAAAGGTTTCCGATTTCATCCTGCATAACTTATTCATTCCATTTAATCGCTTTATGGCCAGCATCGCAAAACGAGCGAACGGGTGAAAATTCGATTTTTCCTCCTTTTTGCGTTCCGCCACATTATCGCCCAAAAAACCCAAACTCACGCCCCGAAGGAAAGGTGGACGGCTTGGTCAACAGAACAGTTGACTCAATTACGGTCGACTTGAGCAGAGGTTATGCCCGCCCGGAAGGCCAACGAAGAAATATAAGCGACTGAACTGTGTGCCGCCTAATGTCGGAAAATATCGTACGGAAATCGACCTCTCGACACGCTAACCGGGTATCTTCACTTCACACGATGGCAAAATTGACAAAGAACGAAAAGATGGTGCAAGTATGAAAAAAAAGGAAGAATGGCAAGAAAACTTCACACACACACAATCAAACCACAAATTCGTCCCACACCCGAACAAGCAAACAGCTGGAAATGTTCCCCGGGACAAAGCGTTACGAAGATTTTCCGTAAAGTTCGCGGTACCATGATACGGTGGTCACACGGCAGCTGCTCCCAACGCCAACACTCGCCAACGCGTTTGGTGTTGTTTGCGCGATAGAATGAAACGATGATTGGACGGACGAAACGGCCCGTCGAGGAAATGGGAACAATTTTCCTTCACCACCGATTATCTTTTGCCGAGTGGCCGACGAGCCGCTAACACCACGGCAGCCATACACATGCATAGCGATAAGCGATTGTGGAACCGATGCTGTGGCTGTGTAGCTAGATTTTTCCATTCGCCCCATGTCCCTCCGTCATCTCCCTTTCGCTCACCACCCAGTTCACACTGCTCACCCCGTGGGATCGACCGGTCACCAAACTGCTGCTTTTCACCGGATAAGCCGTTGAAAATAAGAGGCAAACGGGGGCTGATTATGGGCAAAACTTTGCTACCATCATCACCGATTCCGTACTCAGTGCCACCAACCACCGACCGCACACGTTTTCGGGAGGGAGGGTGGATTTTCACCCAAAATAAAACCCACACTAAACATTAAAAAAATATATATGCATCGAAACAAAAAGCAGCTTATCAGGGTGGCCAGCTGAGCGAGTGTGGCCGTGCGGTTCGATCCAACCGGGTGTGTATACATACGCCTCGGTTTTTGGGAAAGTTTTAAATTGGAACGAATTTTAAACTTGCGCTCTCCCCCGTCTGGGGACCGGTTCATTCGTTTATTTTACTTTCCTTCGGTAAGTTCTTTGGCCGGTCGATGGCTTTCGTGGGGTCGAATCTGGTGGGCCGTATTAGCATACTGATGGTTTTCTAGTCTGATCCTTAAATATAGCAAATTTTTGTTTACTTTATGGAACCATTCGGGAAGATCTTAACACGGTGGTTAGGAAAATATTGCGTGTTGGATTTGGGGGAACAGTTTTAAAGCCACATCGATAAGCAGTATAAAGTTTACTGTTTTATAATCGAAAATGTTGCGAAGAAATGCTCGACAATAAGCAGGCGAGTGGATTATTGTTAGTTCAACAGATGTTCGAACGCTACCTACATAAACCGAATTCAATACAAATCTTTTTTAGATCATCTTTAATAAGTTCGGTCAGTAAGTCAGTCTGATACAAGAAAAAAACAACTGAATTGTTTTCAAAATTGCATTTTGTGGTAGAATATAAGCTGATTCACTTAAAAAGATAGGAATGAAGAATTGTCTGCTAAAAGTTCGATACGTTTAATTAGGTTTTCTTTATCAATTTTCACGTTTCAAGCCTATCCGATTCTAGCATTCAAAAAAAAAAAACAAGCATGATTTTTGAAATTTTTAAGCCAAAATGCTGAAATGAAATTTTAAGCTAAGGTTTCCATCGAAATTGATATTATTTTGATTAAATTAGCTTGCGCAGTTAAGCCTAGACACTTTAAAACAAAACTAATAAATTAGTTTCGAACATCTATCTGACAAAGCGTTAAGGCTTTATGCGTTATGCGTTACGTGATGAAAATCATGCACACAAATGGCAGAACACAATGTATAATTTCTGGATTTTAGACTCATTACAATTATTTATGCAGAATTTAGAACTTAAGATCATCCGTTTCAAGATAGCAGATTGCGCGATGATCGTCCGTGCAGGAAAACGGTTACATTCGAAGTAACAACTAAAAACCATAATTGACTCCATAAAGAGTAACCAGTCTAGAAAACGAGTTGAAGTTGTAGAATCCCACATAATACATTGAATAAGGCATATTAAAAGACCAATATTTAGCTAGGAAACTTACCGCCTCGGTGTGGATTGGATGTACGGCAAAGAGTAGGGCAGCCGCAAAGCTGGCCGATTCCGAAAGCAACATGGCGCACATTCTGCAATGAAAGATAGGAAGCAAAGAATAGAAATAACTACACGAAGGAGTAAAATAATGTGTAAGATGTAGAATCACCATTCACGATTACGGCGCACATGTGGAAAATGGCAAACGATGGGGCAGTAAATTTCATTTGGCCTTTTTGACCACCAGCCTGGGACCATACTCGATCGTGACCGGCAAACAGAGCCCCCCCCCCCCATCCAATATGGCGCTCCATTAGTAGAAGAACACTGAGGGCCATTTTATCTTGACCTACTGCACCAAGCATCTTCTCTTCGAAGGACTTACTGCGTCGTGAGATGACTTTGCGAGGAAGCTCGTTTTTTTCTTTTTTATTCCTCTTTCGGGTGTTTTTTTGTTTTTGCACTCATTTTCATGATTCTCCTTTCATGCATGCCTTTTTTTGCCCTTCGGTCACGTTCCTTTTTCCCATGACAGAATAAAATAAAGGCAGCTGCAAGGAAAGTGGAATACCGAGAAAACAAAGGTTCATGACCCAGTACTACCTATGGCATTAATTTAATTAGTGCCGCTGGCCTTTGGGACTTAGGACTGCGCCAAATTCCGTCGGTTCGCCCCTTTTTGGGTGGTCTTTCATTACCCTTACCGTGAAATACTGGCCCTTTCACGGGCCAACCAATAACCTCCGACGGAGAATTATTTTCTGCACTGTTCATTTGTTGCAGCTCTATGGCCAATTGACTTTCTGGTGCTGTACAGGGAAAATCCAGTTCGAAGGATTGCTGAATGGAGAACGGCAAAAGGATGCGCTTTAATAAGAACCGGAGCGAAACCAAACAGACGCGGTCAATGAACGGCAGAAAACTAACAGCGTGGTACGATCTTCCCTCTCGGGGCTAGAATAAAGGGAGGATCTCAGTAGAAAATCAACAGCGAAAAGGGTTCTTTTGTTGTAGCGGTATAGTATACTGTTTGCGTTTCTATTTATTCCCTTTTTCGTTCGTTTACTAGCGTCTCGGTGCCTTAAGCGGCTGTCTATAATTTTCTTCATTGACACCGGTTGTTTTTACTCCATTTTCTATTTACGACTTGCTCGGATGATGAGTTAAGTTGGTCAACGTTCCAAGTGACGAAATGGTACTAACGCTCGTTAATTAAGTGCTGATTCCAGGAATGTACACCGTACGCCTCATTGCACCCATTAGAATTGTTTGCTTATGCAGGATTCTGTCATCCAAAGAGTAGTCTAGACTTTACACGTTACATGACAATTAAAAAAAACTCTATAATGGTTGCTTCAAAATAATTTTTTTAATAGGGTGAGATTTTCAATGTGGTGTAAGTGACAGCGGTGCCAACCTTTACACGACAGGACCGAATATCAAAACGCATGCGAACCGTACTCTCTGTGTTGGGATTTGAATCAAATTCACGAAAAACTAAAATCGAATAAATGAGTTTGAATCTTCAAAGAATTCATGATCTGCAAACTGGTTTAGAATCATCAAATATTTAAGATGAAAAATTAAATACACATTTAATTTACTTTACACAATTCACAACACATTATGCATCTACAAGTGGAGGGAATCGTGCATCAATGTTAAGGAGATCAGAGAGAATCTTTAATGATTCACGAATCGTTTGAATGCAACTGAACTGATGATTCTCTACTCCAGATTCCTATATTTGTTTCTTGTTAAAAGAACCAGAAAATGGCGTTTCACAAAAGATTCTTTACACTCAACGCTAGTATCTATCCTTATACCATATTGAACCTCAAGGTCATTGCTTCCGGCGGACGGTCTTGATGGGATTTGATCTCCGATCGTGTCGTTTGAAACCGGGGCCATTTATCACATATATCACCGGGACGAATTTACACGTATTTCGTTGAGATAAAAATATTTGTGAAAGAAACACGTGAAAGTTACAAAATTAGTATACTAAAAAGGATACAGGCAGTACATAACAAAGCATATTCACAAATAAAATTCGATTTCCACATTCGATTGTGATTGATAAAATTTGCTTTCTCAACAATCTTCGCAACAAAATGTTTCCAAACGAACCGCAAATACCAGCAGTTGGTATCAGGTTTTTCTTCCTTATTTTTCACTTTACAAAGCTACTGCGCGCTTTCGGTGCAATCCAACTGCATGCAGCAAAGGGCAAAGGTATCGTTTCCTGCACAAACATTGCAAACCATATTCCGTGTTCCGACCTACTGGTGACGATGGATGCAATTGTTCGGAACGTGCTCTGACAATGGTTACGCCCCAAAATGGTGGTAGTGCACCCAGCACCCGTAAATGGATCCTCTTTTGGAGTAGAAACAAGCGAGAGAGCTGCTTTCAACTTTTACCATTGCCAACCGCCGGTCACAGCCGGAGGGAACTGTTTAACCCGTTGTTGAGTGTACGGACGTTGAAGAACTTCGCTTTGTTGTAACAGCGCCCAATGCATAGGAAATCGTATAAAAAAATCATCGCATCCATTGCGACACTTTATTGTCGTTGGGCAGTGTGTACATTTGTACGATCGTTACAATGCTCATGTTCCGTTGCAAATGCCATTCGGTTGAGCCATGATTTGTCAGGCTGTGTTGTGTATTGGTCGATGGTACTTATGCAGTAGTTGTTTTTTTACGAGCCTACCCCAAAACAGGATCTCGATAGGGGCTCAATAGTTTGGTTGAAATGTGGGACGTGCATTCGGTGACCTGCATCTCGCAGCAGGTACTACCATTGACATTATGATAGTCAAATGAAGTTATTTATTGGTTGATAATATTGGTCGGAGATGATGGTAGCAAACGAGTTTTGCTTTGGAATGAAAGAAAAAGTTTATGTTTTTTTATGAATTAAAAACATATACTCCCATATTGTCTAGTGGCTAGGACATCTAGCTCTCCCAGAAGCAAAAAAAAAATGGAAAAAAAACTTATACAACATTCACAAAACATTAAAACCATTTAAACATTTTTTTAATACTAAACTAGTTAAAAAATTAAACAACACAATCTAAATTTTTGTCCTTTCTAGCGCATCACGTAAAAGTTCTATTTTTATCATTGTTTCCCATTCCAAAATGGAATAGCATTTCCAAATGGTAAGGTACAATTTCAACCTCTTAATTGGACACCTATCAATTAGTATCAATCAACTCAAGTGCCCATTGGCATTTGGTTTTGTTCACATGGTGTGCGACATACGCCATCAAAGGTCATAAATTCAATGCTTAAATTTGTCTTCGTACCGTTTGGCATTTTGATCAAACCACATCATGCTTTATATTGCTGCTTTTTCATCAAACACGAGCGAAGGTTGCCATTCAATGTTAACACACATACAAAAAAACCCAAACCCCTGAATATTACAAAAGACCATCCCCATTCCAAGGATAAACAACACAAAACGCCCATCATTATCACGAATGACAGGCAACATATTTTAACGTCATCGTACAGCATAATTGGGTGACAGCTATCCGTCCAGCACAACTGTCGCAGAAACAGCAGCTCGTGTACGGTGTATTACAAACACCGTACCAACCAAACAGACAAAATGTCAACGAGAACCGATCCATGCCAGCCGATTTTGAAAACGATGTCCAATTACAATTCCATTTCGGAGGTGAGGTTTGATGTCACTAACGGGGTTTTTTTTGGGGGTGGAGAAATGGACCTGAAGGATATAGACCCAGCCATTTTCAACAAGGATTGGAACGCAACTATCCACTACTGAGTGGACTTCATAACAGTATGAGTGGCGAGACCCGAGCAGCCCAGCGCGATAATGATGTTAGGGAAATTATTGTTTCACCGAAGCATGAATTGGATAAAATATAATCTACTTTTGCTGTGCGCATTTCCACGAAAATGCGACCCACATTTCGGTAGCCTCCCGGTACACACATACGTAAATGTGTACGGGAATCGGTTTCAATTTTCAGTGGCTCGTTTGTTGGGACACCCCATAATATTGCATTGCGGCAGACAATGTTCAGCCATTCGAGTTTGAACGGATGAATTCAAAACGGTAGCGACGAAATATTGAACCGATTTGCGTATGTATGATTTCACACGAAACACTAAAACTGTAGCACACAAAACACATTACAATCATCACAAGGGAGGTGTACCGATTGGGGTCCGATTTGTTCGGCCGGCTTAAAACCAACCCCGGGGATGCAGTTTTCAATTTTTTTTTTGCTACCTTTTCCCTTACCAAAATGGTTTCCAAAGCCAGGACATTCGGTAAATTGGCTACGAATTGAGTGCGAGTACGACTGAATTCTAATATAAAGAGAAGATTTTTTTTTTATGTTACTTCGTATCTTGTTCTATCCATTCCGCCCTTTCGTTCTTGCTCTTCTTTCAGCTGGTTGGCTGGAGCAGGACAAAATATTTCGTTCGATGTCCTTGCATGACCATGTCATGATTTTCCATTTGCCAGCCAGCCACTTCCCTTTTTACACTCAGTGAGGTAGTAAATGTGGCAACGTGCGTTCGTGTGTAGTGATTCCGGTTGGTTAAATTGCATAACTAAATTGAATTCTGCATTCATGTGCAGTAGGAAAAATGGTTCACAAGTTATAGAGCTATGATATGGTAGCCAAAAAGCAATAAAAAAACAACCTATCTGAGCCTGTTCTCGAATGAACGAAAATGGGGTGGTAGATGAACATTTTGGACACAAGTTTTAATGGAAAAATATTCCAACACACTGTAGGGGCGCTTGCGTTACCAATCCGGGATCAATCCGGGGGGATGTTGTTGTACAAGGCGGGGACGATGTCGAGAATGGATGGAAGGAAAAAAATTAAAATGTTCGCCCAACTATCCCCCCACCACTTGATGCAATTTAACTTTATGGCAAATTTTGTTAAATAGTCCGATCGCTGCCTGGGTGAGCGGTTTTTTTTTCTCGCGCGCTGAAAAATCCCACCGATTCGAGTGTATTATTTAAATTCGTTTTGTAGTAGTTTCGCGTTTGTTCAAAACAATTATTTTCATAATAATTGTTTGCTTTTTTTTGAAGTGGTATTGCAAATCAACAATCGCCCATTTTGGCGAGAGATTACAGTTTCACTCATTTTGATGTTGTTGTTTCAATTAGTTCAAGCAGTTTTCGCGTCAACTTTTGTGCGATGCAAATTGCACAATGTTTTGCGAATCGTTTTCCCACTCCTCCCCTTCATCCTACCAGTGCAACTAATTGCATTTATTCTGTAACGAAAACCCCTGCGTCACAAACACGATTTCAAACACAAACCCGCCACAACAGATTGATATCTGCTTGTCCAATGTACCGAAGACGGTTGTGCAACTCTCTTTCTCTCTCAAATGGACTTATTTACAATTGCATTCCTTAGTTTGCAGTAAATCCTGTTTCTATTTCCTTTTTCTGCTATTATACAGTGCATGCAGACCTTCCCCCTTCCTCTAGGTCCCACACTGTACCTAGCTTTGGCGACCTTTGTTGGTGGGGTTGCTTTTGGTTTTGAAAAGTTTCCCCCGCGATCGGTTTCGTTTCTTGTCCCAGTTTTCATTTCCATGCGCACAAGCTGCTGGTTACCGAACTGAATAATTTTGTACAATGAAGGTTTCGGGCTCTAATGAAACAAGCGCTACCAGCATCAGCTGCATCAGCCGAAAACAAAAGGATGAATCTTTGACAACAACAACCGACGAGGGGGAATATGAAGGACGATTGCGAGGAACGGTTACTCCCAAAAGGGTTACCCGTTGTACGAAGGATTCGTCTTCGTCGGGTTGCAAAAGTTGGTGTTTTAATTTGTTTTCTTCTTTATTTTCTTTCAGCTATCGTCGCCTGCATTACGGGGAGTTGAACTTAATTTCTGTTGGAATAAGTTTACGGTACAAGCAGAAACCGTAACTTTGTCTCTAAAGCAATGGTGCATCCGTATGCGTTGCAGTACTGAGTTTGCACGAGAGATAGAGAGAGAAAGCATCACTGTTGATTGAGAAAATGTTTTTTAATTTGATAGCTATATCGAAGTTTCTTGGTATGGATTCATGTGCTATGATGAATGATCAAAATTATTTGCAATTTTGATTGGTTCATATTTTAATCATTTCACGTTCAACTTCGGTTGTTGGAATGTGTTGTTGAAGAAATTAAATAGCATGGTTGTGTGGATAACGGCAACGAAGTCAGGAAACGGCAGGAGTTTAGCACAAACAGATGTAACAACCTTGTACTGTCTGAATGCACATATAGCAACAATTGTTTATTGTACTGTGGCTTACTTTTGTCATACAACCAGATAGCTTTAATGATGTTTTATAAAACAGTCTTAGTGATGTCGAGTTTACAGTGAAAACTGTGAAGTAATCAGATTATTGTATCCTACAAATTCTTCAGGACTTGTTTAACAGGGTGTTTTGCAGTGCACTGGAATAGATTTTGTTACGTGTATAAATTGGGAAAATGAAAATTATGAAAATCTAAATTTCTCGGCTTTGCAGTTGACATAGACATCATTGGACAGACGTCTGTGACGGTGTGTGTCACCTACTCCCGACTAAAATGCGAGGACGATAGGATGAATCGAAGATCAATGCGACAAAGACAAAGTACCTGTTTGCCGGAGGCTCTGACCGTGATAGAGCTCGACTCGGAAGCAGATAATCAGTTAACGGCGACTATCTCGAGGTGGTAAAGGAATTCTGCTACCTTGGTACGATCGTAACTTCGAACAAGTTCAGGGAAATAGTGCCTACAACGGGCTCCACAAACTCCTGCCATCTAGAAGGCTCCAGCAACACACGAAATGTACGATATATCGTACACTGATACGTCCCGTAGTCCTCTACGGGTACGAGTCCTGAACTATGCTAACGGAGGATGTACTCGCACTCGTCATTTTCGAACTGAAGAAGAAGACACATCCTTTAAAAAGCTACTCAAGAGACTTTGTCAGGAATTTTGTGATGTGGATGGATTCGATAGAGATCTTGTTTAGAAAAATATTTCCAATACCCGAAATGGTGTCAAAGCTAATCTTGTTGAGTTGGACTCTCAACTACAGCGTGTAATCATGACTCCAACGAAGGATTAGTAAGTGTTTGTTTGTTCTCTTCTGCTCCACGTACTGCATTAAATCACAAGGTTAACAATAAACAAAAGATTCTCGATTACTGGATTCGGCAGTAAGGAACATACATAAAAGATAATTCACAACCGAAGTATGCAGTGTTCAGAAGTTGCTCAGCCCAACACTGGGGTCTATGATACCTTAAGTTAGAAAGCTAAAATTTTTAGCCCGAATCTGTCATAACATCGAGCAGAATCGAGCGGGAAATTTTTGCCAGGTAATATCATCATGCAAGGATTCCTCAAGGACCTAGCATTTTGACATAAAGAATTACATTAGGCTGCATTTTTGTAGAACCGCGTTTTAACGAAACACGAATTACAGCGTCGAAATGTAGTTCGAAATATAGGCATAGCACAAGTAAAAATTTGTATTATTTTTCATAAAAAGCTGAACATAATTAAACTCATGTAATTTCGTTGTTGTTTTAAATCCAAATTCAATCAACATTCAGCCGAATCAAATATGGCCGAACCTGTTTCAGACCTGCTAGAAAAATGCCTTGTTTTGACATTTGTCGAGCAGCTGATCGAAACTAACATTAGAAAGATTTTCTAATCTGAAATACGCAGGCTTATTTTGCTGAGCTGTTTGTATGGAAAACATGCAGCAAATAAGCCGCCAAACGTCAAAGTCCATATAAAAAAACTAGTGGAAGGTATCATAGACCCCACTACCAGAAAACCAACCGTCTATCAACTTGTGATGTTGTTCAATAGTTTAGTATTGGGAATTGGAAATGTTGGGAGTGTTTCTGGGGAACGATCGCTCAGGAACGTTGGATGAGAATACTCATCCAACAAAGAACTCATAGAGTTCCAGATATCGAAAACATTCTGAAGATGTTGAAAGCTTGGAATTTTGTTTCGACATAAACATATTTTGATTGACGAGTATGACATTGTATAACCGACATACATACATCTTACAAGACAGTATAATGTCTGTTTATTAAAAAACACAAAATCATTTAACTCCTTTCCACTGAAATTCTAAACTTCTGCGACTATGATAACTTTTTAAGAATACTTTTCCATTTTCCTCAAACCAAAAGTAGTTCTGCATCACTAGAATCAAGGATCGATGAATGGATGAATATGTTTTCTTGACATTGAAAATCACAAGAAAACGATGCAAACTTCTATCCGTTTGAAGAAGTATGTACTGGTTGAAACAAACAAACGCACTAGTGTTGTTATGGTTGCATGGGGAAAATATCCTCACGCTTCATTCAAACCAACCATGTGACTGTCACGGACGTCTCAGTATAAGACGCTTCATATTGGGTGACACAGTTAGAATCACACCTTCAGTTTATGTGCTTCCAGTTGCAGTTGCTTTACCCATCGAGATCTTAGTTTGCGATGCTTGAAACGATTCGAATGAAACATCGCCGATGCTCTCTCCATATGGCAGACGAGACTCTATTCAGAAACGAAGCTGAGCCGGAAACCGGAAATTGAATGAAGAAATCAAAACAAACTTCAGCCGGAGACGAATAAGTGGTAGCGGTCCGGAATCCCAAAAGCACTTTGCGATGCTGCTTGGTGAATTGGGAAACTGTTTATCGGTGAGTGATTCGTTCTTGTTGTTGATGAGAAAAAGATATCCTCAACGCGGAGCAGCTGGCTATAAGCTTTCTGGGGCCGATATCTTCGATCAATAAAACGGCTATGTGCTTGAATGTGAGTGGCGATTTCCGTTGTTAGTTTAATGTTAAGTTTTCGTTGAGATGAAATATTCACTCAGAATATTTGTTGCGAATATTTTGTGTATTTTTTTTTTTACTGAAGATATCGTTAAGTGGCTTTGCACAAACACACGGCGAATAATAAATCTTCAAGAAAAGACGATTTCATTCTACTTTACGGATCCCTTCCATGAAAATACCTTTTCATTCCACCATCATTTCTGTGTGGCTGTGAACTGTAATGCTATCAATTTCTTGCCCGAAATCTTTCAGCTTCTAATCCAAACCCTACCCGTAGCCACCGCTGCAGCCATCCCGTACGAATAGCCCGGAGAAGACCTATCAGATTCAGTTTTGCTGTAACATTGCATTACATTTTTGGGCATCCGGGACAGCAAGCTTCGTGAAAACTGTTAAGGTTTAGCGCGCGTTTGCGAAAGGGTTTGGGGCAGTGGGTATGAGTTGGTTTCGTTTCAGAAAACTTACCGGAAGTACATCAGCGAAACGATCGTGTGCAGCAGCACGTTGACCAGATGATAGCCGGCCGGTTCGAGCCCGTGCAGCAGATAGTTCCAGCGGAACGTTAGGACACACAGCGGTCGATATGATTTATGACTCTGTTCCTGCAGGGTGAGGTGGGGGAAAAAGAAAGAAAAAAAAACGAAGCGTTAGCGTTGATGTGAACGAAGAGAAACGAAGAAAAAAAAATTATCCACACACGAACACACACACACAGCGGGTTAGCCTGTGGAAAAATATACAAGAATATATGAAAGTTATGATCCGGGACAAGCGCTGCTTCTATTAAGGCTTTAACAGGGCTCAAGTCTTCAGACAGAAGGAAACCGGATTTCACGAACAGAAGCCCGTACCGACCGACCCTGGACGGTAAGGGATATTATATATATAAGCAGCGGAAGAATATCCTGGAATTAATAAATCGCATGAGAATAATTTATGGTAGATTTACCATCCTGTGGGAGCGCTAAAGGTGCCGCTCCCATAGAGTGCCGTGTCGTGGCACTGGCGATCCTGTCCGGTGACCGATAGTGGGAAAATAAATAGACCAACCAAGGATATAACCACACACACACACACACTGGTTCCAAGTAAGGTGGTTATGGAAAGCAAGCAATAAAAAGAAATCATTCACTTTCCACGCGACGACTATTGCTACCACGAGTTACTAGCCCGTGACGACCTCCATTGACCGCTTGCCTTAAAACTAGTTTTCTTTTTTCATTTACCGAACTTTATTTCATTTACTCTCCACATAGCAGTCTGGCCTTTACCCAGACCCAGCTTTATGTATTGTATAAAAACAAACCGTTATAGTTACAGTTTATATGGTAGGAGCTCAGTTTTTTCTTCTTATCTGTAACACATTCTCCAGCAGGTGAAACCAGAGGACGATGATGATCGCGATGGAATCGGAAAAATTACACTTGCCCGCAAGTAATAATCAACCACACGGGGAGCATAGCTTGTTTGGCTTTTATTACATTAAGTCCGGATTGGGATTACTCCGTTCCGATCCAGGAAAATAAAGGCCAGGAAAAAGGGAGGACAGATTATAACTTTGTTCACTTTTCCATGGGTCCATGCGTTGCGGGATAATCCCGTGGGTAAGTTTTTACCGATCTTCGGTCGGATGCGAACTCTCCTTCTTCGCTTCGCGTGAGGTGAAATTAGATTTTCCCTGTCCGATAGGGAGAGAAACCACAATTAAGGTTAGCCTTAGGGCACACTATATACATTCGGCTTGCCCCGCTTGATTCGTGGTGCGTTGTCCTTGTTCTCGTTTGTATACCGTTCAAGGAAAAGCGGTGAACTAATTATTAACGAAACGGAGACTTACAGGAAAACCGTACCCATTTTGTTGTAACAGAACACATTTCGTTTATCATATTGTTGCGGTACGATGTATAAAATGTTTTGGTTGCGAATGATTTTAACAATGTCATGGTTTGTAAGTTTCCAACGTGAGCTTTTTTATTTTATTTTTTTTATTAACATATTTTATGATGTGCTTTTCACGGTAATCTCAGCACCAGCGAATAGTTGGAAATGTTGAATAGTTTTATAATTTAAATAATAAACAGCGATATAATAATAATAACATAATTAAAATTAAAGTTTTTTTTTTCAATTATCACGTTGCAGTACGTACACAGCAAAAAAAATCATAATTTTGTAGCAGATAATGATGATACAGTGCGTAACATAACTACATCTATGGTTACTAGACACTAATCTGGAAAATAAACGACAAAGTTGAATAGATGAATAAGATAGATGTGATACAAATAAACGACTTTACAGCTTCTTTAACTAACAGTGTTTTAAGGCATCACAAATAATGGAACCAAAGCTTTTACCTCGGCTAACGCTGATTAGAAGATACGCGAATTTTGAAAATTGACAGAAAGAGGAATTTATTACTAAATGATTGTGATGATAAATAATAAAAATACGTCATGAAACTAGAAAAGCTTTTCAACTATCAACCGGAAAATCATTCGCCTTGAGTAAACGATACCAACAACCATGTCAACACGAAGGACCATTTCCTGAATCTGTGAGATTGTTTCACTCGAAAGAACAATTATCACGCTTATAATAAAATACTGGCTTATTTCGATTTCTCATTTTTTATTCTCTGTTACATGTGCGTACATGTTGGATCCCTGAATAAGAAATATAAACTATGAATCAATCTATACGTCAAGGTACGAGGAAACTCGAATTGAGCGGATTTCTACGGAGCGCGTATCTCGGGTAAAGACTTTGGTAAATGTTTTCAAAAGTTTGCCCGTTGTGTTTGAGGGTCTTTTTTTAATTACATACTTGAGTTTTTTTTTTAGTACGCCCGGGATAAGGCAAAGTACAAAGAGAAAATGCCTGGTGAAATTTTTACTAACTCCAGCATTTAAGGGCTTATATTACGACCAAAGCCGTAATCATGAATCATAAATAAATAAATAAATAAATACTTGAGTTCTTTGTATAAAATAATAAGTGAAAAACCTATCAAAACACGTCATCAAAACCATTGATACATGAAGCAGAGGTACAAAAAAAGTAACATATATGAAAAAAATATTTCCACCATTTTCCCATAGTCCGGATCATTTTAACACAAATATTATTTATTGCTTAATTTTTTCATTGATTTAAAAACTATTGACCGTATAGTTTTGTTACCAACTGTAGTACACAGAGCATGTACACTGAGCAAATATTTTATTATAATCATTTTGCATTTGCAGCAACAGAAGAGTTGTTTTCACTCTTTCACTCTTTTCCAACAATTGTTTTCCACTTTCACATGAAAACCCTTAACGAATCTACGAATACTGGTCGAACAGTAATACGTTGCAAAAATACACAATAAATAATACCAAAAAAAACTCTTTTAGCATATTTCACCTCATCATAACGAATTGTTATTCAAAACGTCATGATCCGCAACAAAAAGAAAGTTGCCTCGTCAGGAACCCATGAACGTCAGCTGGCTGGTTGAGTAAATATGCTTTTCTTCGGTGTAAACATTAACTCACACAAACGATCCATTCTCATACGGCCAGAAGCAGATTCGTGCTTGGGAAAAAAACTGTGAACTTTTGGAAAAAAAGAAAAAACTTCTTTTTTTCGGCCAAATGCAGCTCCCATCTGCAACAATATTTGCTGCATGAGTTGTGCGTTTTTTTGGAGTGTGTGCAAAAGGACCCCTAAAGTCTATCATTCATAATCATTCATCTCATTATGCCGTACGCATATCAACAAGCCCTTCGGTAGTACTTTTTTCTTTGTTCCCTCCCAAAGTTTCCCTATCCCAACTTGCATCGATTTTGGGAGGCGAGGAAAATCTCCAATCACGCACCAACCGGTAAGGCCAAAAACTTTTCCCGCCTCAGTCTCGGCGTTGATGATAATTAATGGCTTCTTACGCGCTAACAAATCGCTCTCGGGTGCGCACATTATGCGCTGGCGGGAAAGGCTGCCCATTTATTCATACGCAATCCATCATCGGTCGATAATCGGCGGCGCATTGTACGTCAAACAGAAAGGCGAAGAAAGTAAACATGGGAAACGAAATAAGAAAACCTAACCTAACGAAAAAAAACCAACAGCAGCAAGCGTGAATGTATTTGCAGCAAATATAAGAAGCTACACCATTTGGCTTGCCACGTTATCCCAAGGGTACAGAGAGAATGGGAACCTTGAGTACCTTTTGCACGGAAGGTGTAATGGTGGAAAGGGTAATGCTTTTCGAGCTTTTTTCTGTACCGTGCAAAGATTAACCGAAAGTCGAAACGTGGGTGGGAAAATTGCGAGGCTTGTGAAATGAACCAATCAATTTACGGGCAAAACGAATAATGAATTTTCCGAAGTCTTAAGGGCGTTAGGTTGCGTGTGAGCGTGTAGCCAAAAAAAAAAAAAAGATATGTTGGTTAGGAATAATGAAAGGAGAATAATTAATCCTTTTTGGCCAATACTTGTACTGAGGGTATGATTCTATTGTACCTTGTGTTATGCTGACGCTCTAAGCTGAAAAAACGCTGATAAAGGGAAGGAAATGGTAATAAGGCTTTAGGAATAATTCCTTAATATTTAGGGATGAGTCTTTTGTGTACTTCATCTAACGAAACGTTAAAGGGAGATCGAAGTTTTCGATTGCATCTAATCGTAGCTTAACGTTTCTCTAATACCGGTCTATCACAGTTTTAGTTGGAAAGCTTCAAGTTTAAGACGATTTCTGTCAAACAATCGAGCAAATTCCAGTCATGAATTGATACCGGGCTTCCAGTATCCAGTAATGTTAAACCAGTGTAACAAAATAAATATTATTAGCTTACATATGAAGTTTAGTATGTTGCAAAGAGTAACAAAACACTTACTCACTCTTACTGAGTACTTTAATTCCAAAAGGCGTGAGTTAGAGGAAGAGATGATAAATGAGAAAAAGAATGAGTTCAAATGAGCATTTTTAGTACCCAAAATATCATTAAATCCTGAGAAGTGATTGGTTCGAAGTTTATTTTTTTTCTCATTATTTTCATATGTAACATTGAAAAAGTTTTGATTCGTGTAAAAACACTATCATTCCTTAAATTAAGATACTTTTCTTTAAAAAATCACGAAAATTACATCGTTTTTCTGATTACTTTTCCCCCCATAAACATATTTTATAGAATTAAATAACAATCATTAAAGAGAAGGACATTAATGCTGTTTTTTTGGCCCTGTTGTATATGTATCTTTGACACATATTTTGAAATAACTCTTATTACAAAATTGAATAAAAAGAACCAAATAACTTAAATTAATTTCTTTATAAACAAAAAAACAAATGCCAAAATAAAAAACGTAATGCACTAAAAATAATTTTAAACAATGCTCACACCATTTATACTATGATCTTCTCTTTGCTGAGCGCGCTATCATTCACGCTACAATAAAGATGCTAGCTAAAGCTTGTTAGATCACTTCAAGCGTGTTTAATGCCGCCTCGAGACGGTGCGAATAATATTGCAAAGACACACTCAAAGTCTCTAAGAACCCCTAGACATCAGCAAAGCGGTTAGAAAGACAAACCTTCACCAAGCATCCGACGAGTACGTTCGGTTGACTGAATAAGTCAGTCCCTCTTTCTTCGTTGGTCCTCTTTCCCAAACCCGGCAACAGTAACCTAAAAACTGCCGACCTGGCGTGGACAGACAGGATCATGCCGGCTTCCTATCGTTGTGCAGAACAAAAATATATGACGGTAATTTATAACTCAATTAAAACGGAACAACCACCGACGTAGCAAAGAAACGAAAAGAAAAAAAAACATAACCTCAACCCGAATCGAAATGGAAGCACAACCGAAATGTTGCCTCACAATTTTTGCAAAATGGAGGAACGAAATGTTAAAAAAACGCCCGTCGAAATCGTCAACCAAACGACGATGATGGAAATGTTTTTTTTTTTGGGAAAATGGATCCCATTTTCTCGACCCCCCCTTTTCCCGTCCGTGGTTAAAGCCGCCACAATAAAAATCCTCCCTTCGGCGCAATACACGAGTGTTGGCTGCTGTTTGGTTTTACGGTTTCAGAATCGCAAATTTTACGCGACGAAGAAACTGGCCCAAACCCCAAGGAGCAAAGATGTGAAGCGGGCGGGGAAAAAGAACGAAACACAAATCATTTCCACCCGAAACGGCACGACAGTTTTCTTTGGTTTTCTCCTTTGGCGCCACGTTCCAGTGCCCAGTGACGCTCATCTTGGTTTAGTGCAGTCTGACATTTAGCGTTTTTAAATAAGTATGCGTGAGAAAGTTGAAAGCCGGGCATGGGAAATCTTCATGAAAAAAAAAGCGGGAATAAATTGATGAGCAACCATGCGTCTCCATTTCGCCGAGTATGATGAAGATACACAGTTCGTATCCAGCGAAGAAGCTGACGAAGTTTAGAACGCTGGGTAAAGGAGGAATTATTTTAAACTCTGCCATCGCAGATGAACAGTTGGCGTTATTGCATTTCTTAAAGCGTGGTTTTGAAGTAAGACGGAAAAGTTTCATCAGAAAGGATAATGAAATTCGATTGCAATGAGTTTATCAAACTGAAATACATATATACATCACTAAAGGAAAATAAACGGAGATCAACCAAAATGAAAAGGAGTAAAGAATTCCTAGAGATATTTAATTCTATTCGTTTAAAAAAATATATCTGTATATATGTTCAGCGCTTTAAAAGAAAAGCAGCAAAAGTGAACACATTATATCAGCGACAACAATTACACTTCGGCGAATTTCAGCTTACCAGCGCTCCTTTTCAAGTCACCTTGCAACGAAAAACATTTCCACGAATGTGATAAATAACATTTTCAATCACATCACTGTACCAACGATTAATATGACTTTATGACGATGAGCATGTTATCGTCCGCTTCGGAGAACCAGGAATATTGCCTACAGGACACCTCAACAATATTCTCACACACACACACGTCTTTGGCTGTGTTGGATCCAAAAAAAATCCAGCAAAGCAACCAAATGCCAACTTCACTCTTCTGTTTGGCCCAGAAACCCCTATACAAATCGATTATTGAAACTTTTATTCGACCGTACCCGCTCACATTTGGTAAAGATAAAACCGTGGAATGATGATGCGGACTTGGAAGCTGAAATTGAAAATAACCGAACCGCAAAAGAATGTGTGTGTGTGTTGTTTTTTCGGAGAAGCGCTTTTTCCTCCTCTGCGTAATTGTTGTACACCTCCGGGCGCTACACCTTTCCAACATCATTGTAGCGTGAAATTCCGTCGATATTCATAGACGCATCCTTGAGCACGCCGCACCAAATGGTGGTTCGTGTTGAAGTGCGGCAAAAATGTAGGAAGCACGCACACAGGTAGTGCTCCGTAATCGTTGCCGACCATTTTGTCAGTGCCCAGAACAAAGAGCCGAACAAAGAGTGGCAAAAGGGAAAAGCAATGGACGAAGAGGCGAACGCTAGACAACAGGCAATGAGTGTGTTCCTATTGTTCCATATGAAAGCTCTCGAATTTTTTTTTCTCCGACCCCACCCCGTGTCTTCACTAAACGCTGAGAAAAAGCACACGAGGGCCTCGTTAGGGTCGTGAAAGCTGTGGTAGGAGTTTTTGTACCTTATCGCTGGTACACGTGCCACATGCCGCTTCTCGAATGGGAAGTCTGAGAGTTTCCGATTACTTGTTTCGGGTTTTCGTATTACGATCGACATTGTCAGACGAAAACAAAAGTGCAAAAAAAAGAAGCTCAAACACGAGTTGAGAAATTCGTGTTTTTGGGTGGGGGAGTGGAGGCGTAGAAAATAATTTAGCCGACCGTAAAGGACTATCCCACCGAAAAAAAGCATCCCTCTCGGTGTCCGTGTTGAAGGAACTCGATGTAAGATGTTTCATACCGATTGGTCGATTTCATTTCTTTCTGTTGTATCAACTTCAACTTTACCTTGAGGCGTGCTGTTTTTAGAATATTTTCTTTTTTTACAAAACGAGCCCACCAATGGGAACTGGAGAAGAAAAGAGGTGGAGGAGGTGTAATCGAAGTACAACATCTGCGGAATTTTCGTGGTAGAGTAAGTTTGACGGTGTTTCCTCTAGCATAAGACGCTCGCTAGTCTTATCCTAGGTGTTACACTCGAAATAGTTTCTGAACACTTTTTCAAAGCTGGCGACCAGCAATAGACACACTTTTCCTTTCGATACTCACTTAACGTACCTCGAAAAGTTGCTTTGCCTTAGGTAAAAGAAAATGACTTTAACTTGCTTATTTCCATGCTAACCCTAGAGGCTTGCATGCTGATTGTTGTGCAAATGGTCAACGGAAAATGGTAACTACGTTGGATTAGGGGTTGAATATTTGATTGCAAGAAATTTAGCAACTTGTCGATGTACTTATGGTTACGGTTGCGATTAAAGAAGATACAAAAAAGCTTGTTTTAATGAAGAGAGTTCGAATTTTTTGAGTAAGGAGCAATTTAAAAGTTCAAAAGATACAGGGAAATGGCAAAAGATAGGATGCGGAGAGAGCCCATTTTACGGAATCGCGCAAGCGAACAGAAAATACGCGACCATTGATATCGAAATACTCAATACGTCAGCGAATCACCCAAAAATGATATACAATCGCGTGCCATTAATATGGAATGTCAAATGATCAGGCTGTTTACATATGCGATGATTGAAGAGTTGAGTTGAGTTGATATAAATTGTTTTTAACGAAATTTTAAACAAACGATTTCCAAAATAAGGAATATAAATTATTATTAACAGTAAAAAATCACTAATAGCTTAGTTTTCATCAAATTGGAGCTGAAATTTTTAAAAACTAACGATGTAATGAACACAGCAACAATAGTCGTATGAATCTGACATTCCATATCAATGGTACAGGATTCTATATAAATTGTGGGTGATTCGGTAACGTATTGCGTATTTCCATATCAACCATCCCGACTTTCATATTCGCCTGCGAGATTCCCTGAAGTGGGCTCTCCGCATCTTATCATTTGCATTTCCCTGTAATTGTTGTTAGGCTTAAATATGAAAGTGAGTGAAGATATATAGGCGCCTAAAAGTATGCAACGCGATTGACAAAATTGCTTGTTAATTATATTATTTCTTATGTTAGCGAGAATGAACCGACCGAACGGAGCTTTTTACGTTGTTCTAGCCGGACTGTGTAAATGTTTAGCACTGAGTGAAATGTGAACATCCGTACACGCTGGCCAATTATACATCCCACTCATCCCACCCAACCAACAAGTCCGTTAAGAAACTTCTAACAGATAAAACATTCTCCACTTAAAATAGCCGTACCGAAAAAGCAACCGAAAGCCAAATTCAGCTCCGTCAACATCCTGCTACAAATTTTAGGGGCAACCGAAAAGATCCAACGCTTATCGAAACAGACCTCAAATATTTCTGCAACCGAATAGAGTTGGCTAAACAATTTAATTAAAACACACTGCTCAGCAACACCATCAAACCGATGGTAGCACTGGAGGGCGTCCCTGTCACTTAAGACAACTCGTCCACTCACTATTTCGAGCACTGCTTTTCCATTCCACCGCTGCGTTACCCTCCCTTCACTTGGTATTTTAAACTACTAGAGTCAAAAAATTCCCACCCTTCGTACTAGCCTCCTTTCCTTTCCCCGCCGACAGGAATGATAAAAATGTCCTTGCACAACTCTTCGCTACGATGGCGTCTGGCGTCCATGGGTGGAGCTTTATGCAACTAAACGAAGAGCATCGTTGGCAGGAAGTGGTTCGAGTACACCGAGTACACCAACACACAGTACAGATACACGCTACTGCTCTACTGACCTCCAGGATCGTTTTTGGAATTGACCGGAAGCGGCGGAGCAAATGGCACCAGAGCAGCCCATTACTCTCGGCTGGCAAAGTGAGCAGTGGCACCATTGGGTGGTGATATCGAACGGGACAAGGCCCCGGATCGGATAAGGCTACCCCGGGCCGGGAGTGCTCTGTTCCGATTGGTCTTGAATTTTGGCTGCTATTCAATTCGCTTTGCCAGAGCGCTTGTTTGCTAAGACGAGACCGTAGAACGGCGCCGTTGGTAGTGCGCGAACGTAGAGTTGTTTTGGACAGGACGCACTGTTTGCTTCGGAGCGACTTTGATTCCAGCTCCCTAGTATGGGAGCTGTAGGCATCCTGAAGGAGATTTCTTGCAAATGTGTATATTTTAGAACATGCTTAAGGGAAGCGGAAAAAAACACGAAGAATAACATGTTGGTGCATCCAATTTTCTTTTTCGACACTGCATCTGACAAACTGCCTCCTTCTTTCGACTGTTTATTTCTATCGATTCTCGCTGCTGTCGGAAGGTAGTAGAAATAAAAGCACAAAGCAATACATTTTATCGGCCATGCATCTTGGTCGCATTCAAAACGAGTGAACAAACCAGCCCTGCGATGAACTACAAAACGGAACACAAGGAAGAACAAGTATCGGAGAATGGATGAGATAATTGACCAATCCTTTCAATTTAAAGAAACACGGCTGGATATACAAAACATCGACGAACGAAGCCAAAAATCGATGCCACCCGAGATGGTGACGTCGGCGGCGGGACCAGTTAAAACAAAACGCCAACATAACGAACCGTAACGAACGATTATTTATGCGGGTCTCGAGATAGCGGGGTTTTTTTTTGTTGTTGCCATTTTTAGTATTTCCAATTTATACACCATACACACACACACGTACACACGTCTCCTTCCAATGCACTTTTTGCATTGTTGGCAGTGTTTCAGTTCGAAGCATGCATGGAAACCTGCATCCCCGATAGCATTTGCAAAGCATATCATCCAGACACAAACAACGTCGAAATGTGGGAATGGAGTGAACTGGAAAAAAGCCAAAAGAATCAAGAAGAAAAAAAAAACAAGACTACTGCAAACGACCAGGTGAGGTCTTTCGGTGCATAATAAATAACAAATTTAATTTATGGAAATTGAACAAACATCTCCTCATCCCACAGTCTGGTACCCCCAGGCAACGGTGTGGAAAGTTTATGATCGAACGGGTTTTCCCCGAGATTGGAACAAGAAGGGGGAAAAAAAGCTAATGCAGTCTGTTTTTCGATACATAGATACACATTTTCTATGGTAACGTAACAGGATAAACTTACTATCTGATACAAATTGAAGACAGGTCCGTTCAATTGAGAGTGAGCGGGAAAATTAAAACATTGCTTCTGGGGAAACAACAAAGTCCCATCGTACGGAACCATAACGATTTTATTGAACACCAATCAACCCATCCAAAAAGTAGCAACCATCAATTTATAATGTGTGGCATGATATTTTATCTTCACGCTTGCTTGCGAGCTCTTATCAGTGTGACTTTTTGCGGATGTTTATCACAAACCTGGACACGTTTATAATGTCTATCATTTCTTCAACCCATTACACGGAGGAATCGAACATTTCCACCATCTTCTTTAACGATTGGCACCATTATCCTTAGCGCTGAATAGCTTCCAATTTTTCGAGCCCATCACAGCAACTCCATCTTGTGTGTGTATGTGTTTCTGCTGTGTAAAACGAAAGGCAGAAGGGCCACTCCCAACGTTATCGTCTCTTAGATCTACAGTGCAAAAGTTTAACATCATCAGAATTCGATAGGTGGAAAACTTCCGCTTCCGAGAGGATTTCCAAAAAACGGTTAGGGAGTCGTGCGTTTCATACACAAGCCACACTGTCAAGATAGCACAAAGTACGGAAGGAGAACAAGTGAAGGAAACAGGGAATGATAACTATATTTGGGTCGATACGATCAAACTGAGTTGAAGTACATCAGGGGGAAGGATTGGACCTTCTGGCTGGTTGAAGCTAACGGGAGCCGGAAGTTGGGAAGTGAGCTGAATCTACAGACACACATCGCTACATATTTATCTTATCGTGATGCGAGCGTTGCGCTCCATATATACTATGGAGTGGCATCAGCGGTAAATGGTTGTGGCCATATTGCAGAAATCACACTCTTGAGCGATCTTTCGTTCTTTTTTTTTCTTTTTTACGATTCGTACCAATTTTAAGCACCACATACCTTATGGATATTCTCTTGCTGGTGCTGTGTTAGCGCCGAACTTTAGGGCGAACATTTTGTTCTGTTCACTGCAGAAAAAAAAGAAACACAGCAAGTGGATGAAGATGGTGATGGAACAGCACTGTATTTGCGAAAGGAATTTTTGTGAACTTGCCAGTTTCTGTACATACCGCTGGTATTACCCCGAAAAATATATTTCCCCCTCTTCTTCCTCAACAAAAGCAACGGCCCCATACATTTCCGGGATGGTAACATTTTCACTGGAAACGAACGATAACGAGCCAAAAAAAACGAAAGCTTCTGAAATCGACCTGAAAGCGTGCAACTCCGACCAGATGAAAGGGAAGTAAAAATGATGCTATCTTCACATTATCGTGTTTGAACATGATGAAATGTTGTATCGATGGTTTTACCTTTCAAAAATGGCATACTACTGCCTTTGTATGTAAGCATGACAAAAGGGTTTCGGATTTCTTCGAACTAAAATTGAACATTTCACGAACAGCTGCATACCTTAATACTAGGAACAGATCAGAAACATGAATCAGAGTTTAAAGTATGCTTTGTTTGATATGCAAATTAATATGTAAAGCGACAACAACAACTCAAAAATAGAACACACGAACATCCGCGTCTGTGGCTTACCAAGCTGTACAACCCTTCCTTTGTTAACTGATAGTAATCCAAGCGCATTACCTGGAAGAAACGGAAGGGAGAAAAAACAACAAGAGAAACAGATTAACTCATTAGCACAACTTTTGTTTTCGCTTGCAAAAACATGTAGTGATTGATCGCGAGAAGAAAGGCTAATCAAGTGATGAGACACGCTTTTAGTCCGACAGACGATTACAACCGAACCGTGTATACACACTTACCGGCCTGTACTAGACGATTAAGCACGAATGATTTATCGATATCCCAAAAAGGCAATGCGAAACATCATTCAAGGGTGTTATTTTTTTTTTGCTCTCCGTGGTTAAACACCCGAACAATGACTAAGCGTGTTGTGGTCGAAAGTATTTCACAAATCCTAGACAGTTTGGTGATAATAGGCTTCACATTTGGTATTATAAAGGTTGTTTGTTTGCACATTGTTATAGAGAATTGTAACTGAAAAGCAATAAAATTGTACCGAGCGGATAAGTTTCTGATTTTTACGAACTACTAATTATTTTCCAGAAACGTGTTTATTGCAAATATTCAATAGAAAAACAAAAACTTCAAAAATAAAAGTAGATCGACAGGAAAAAATCAGGTTGATAATAAGTTTTCACTGTTTGTCATGAATGTTAAGTTGAAATAAAAAAAAATCATGAAATAAAAAATTAATTCATTACACCTATAACATAAACTGATGAACTGTAAATTTGAACTACAGGGTTTTCATGACCTGTAGTTAAATTTTTAATTGTTTTGATGCAGTATCATTTATTGAGTTGACATTATAGTTTATACAGTTTGCAAAGAAAAAGATTTTTTGGATAAGGCATACTTTATCTACCTTTATTAAACAAATGTGTGGCGTGTATGATAGTATTTATTACTGGATTTTTTAGCTCAGTCTGGCTCTACTTTTTTTCTGCACCACGCACCTGATTTTTAGTTATCAATATTACATAAATATACATTTTTATACAGGGGGAGTTATAAGAATGAACTTTAATTGGCCAGTTTAATCTTTCACAGGGGGAGTCTTAATTGGACAGTAGAAATCGCACGCAATCACGGACTTGACAGAATGAAACCAAAACAAATCAAACTTGTCAATGACAGAGTAATTCCTCAACAGGAAATAATAGTATTGACAGTGATGGTTTGAAGGTTAACGACGCCAAAAAGAATGAAAGCAGTTAACGATTCAAAAAATACTAATGGCTGTATAGTTTTGTTCCACACTGTAACAATAACAGTTACTACTGTAAAGAAGGGAGAGTAAATATGAGTTAGCCTGATTTGGTATAAAAATATATTTTTATTGATAAAACCCGAAATTCAGGACCTAAACGAATTTACAATTAAATGATATTCAAACATATTAATACACTTAATACCACTAGTTTTCAAAGACCAATAATTATTATATTTCTAAAAAGGATACTTTTCGAAACTCTTGAAAAAGGTTTCATTAAGTGAAATATTTCATTAAAAGTAAAAAATAATGTCAAAGTATGAACAATAGCCAACCCAGAATATGTGAAAAAAGCAAAACTTTTGTCATTATTTGGAGCATGCTTATGCTGGGCACGTAGGTGACATTGACCTATCCATTAGCTGACATATATCCATTTCGCGCGTACAGGAAGACGGTCACACGGAAACTCACACCCTGCCGAACGGTAACGATCCATTCATCGTCCTGAAGGCCCAATTGTCAAATAATAAATGGCACAACGTAATGCCCTCGAGAGATTGCCATTTGCACACATACACCTTATGATATACCATAATTTCCCATAACAATACACGGATGGGACGCATCGATGGATAAGCGGCGGGGGGAAACGGTACAAAAAATGCCATCTTCATTCGAACAAACCCATCACACTTGACGTCAATTTGTGCACTTGTTGATGGCGGGCGGGTGGTTGGAAAAAGTGGTGAAAACCCTACCCTTACACGCAGGAAAAGCGGAAAAGCGGGAGAAAAAAATCAAGTACCTATTGTCATATTTCTTCCTACCCTTAATCACCATCAGAAAGTGGGCCAGAAAGTGTGTGCGTTTCGTTGTGCATTTCATCGCTCGGAATGGAATGTTCGAACAATATTGTGCTTGAAACGTTAAAACGTTGGAACGCCTGGAAGCTTCCATGCGAATGTGTCCCTCTTATGCGTCGAAATATAATTCAAACGCAATATGCGATTAGCGCGAGTATGGCATTGAACTGGAAGAAAAAGAGAATGGATAAGCTTCTACACCACACGGTACATATCTCGAGTACCTGTTTATCAAGCACGTTCGCACCAAACAACAAGTTCGGGGTTGAGTTTTATGGGCGCCCGAACCAGTAGACCACCTTTGCACAATTTGGTGGCGCCTTTTGCAATGTTCATTGCGTCTAGAATGGCAATTCAGTACCATTCGGGCAATATTCATTCACTGCTAACCGATCCATCGCTTCATTGTTGCGCCTGACAGCACTAACAAGAAGAGGAGCAGAAAAAAAAATAATACAAAATTGTGCCCGAAAACAGTCAGCGTCGGATTGTCGCATCGGTTTCATCAGTAACCGGAAGCGTGCTCCGTTTGTTGCAAAGTTTTCAGTCTTGCTTCACACAACGAGTAAAAAAGAAAACGAACAACGACACATGATCAGCTTTCGGTGACATGTGCCAAAATAGGAACATAAATAAATTCAATGCGCTCCATAACGTTCCATAACGGTTCCATATTTCATGATCAAACCTTACTTGCTTCGACCGAAAACACCAGGATTTTCACGTGAAAGGTACACCAACATTGCCAAAAAAATGGGAAAACGTGGGGGAAAAAAAACCTCCCAACACCCGCATGGATAATGGATAAGGAAACACTTTCTCGCGCTCGAAAACGATCGGTTGATGCTTGTTGAAGGAAGGAAGAAAAATTTCACACCATATCATCATCATCATCAACATCATTTCCACTGCTTTGAGTGTCGGTACATAACTACACGTCTGCTACCCATAATCACCAGCCAACACAAAACAGCCGTGTGCCACAGCTCAAGTGGAAGCTTGCAGCATCGCCTAGAAAGGATCACCTGAAACTTTCTAATCCTGGCGCCCGTTACCGGGATGAATTTCCAACAAACACTGCGCCGTCGCTTCTAAACATACTCAAACCGCACACCGCACACGAAAATCGATGGTGCAGGTATGCAAAAAAGCAGTGGCGCACTTGCCACACCACAAGATTGGATCGTCTGTGTTCTCTGTACATACGTGCGATCTGCTTTCCGAAAATGCAACGAGTTTCTTTTGCGCCTCTTTCCTTGTCTTTTTTTGCTTTGAAGATGTGTTTTGTACTGGTTTGCTGTTCTGTTCTACTGTAAAGATTCGCTCAAACCTTTTCCCATAGAGCAAGTATAGTTTTCATTTCTTCTTCCCACATTTGATGTGTACAAAGCAAGGAAGGCCTGTGATTTTTTTCTGTGTTCAGTCTCTGTTGAAGTCAAGTAAACTGTACACTGAATAAGGAGTGAATTTTGCAAATGCAGCAGAAGCAAGTAAGCTGACTGAACTATGGGATAAAAACATTACATTCTAGCCTTTTTTCATATTTTTTATGTTAAATATTCTTTTATTCATAAAAACATAATTTTAAATTCATAAAATTGGTTACAATAAAAAACATTTAGTTCAATAAGGTTAAAGGTAGATAGTCCTGTCTCTTTTAAGAATGAAAAGACTCTTTCAAGTGTGAAATTACTCTTTCAAGAGTGTAATGACTCTTTCAATTGTGAAATGACTCTTTCATCAGTGAAATAATTCTGTAATTCGTTTTTTAACTTATTCATTATTTAAATCTTTTTGAGAGAGTTACATTGCAAAGGAATTATAATAACTCTTTTTAGAGATTTAAATCAACTCCCTTATAAGAAAGATTTGATTCACTCATTCAATCTCACTCAGTTTGCAAATTAGGAATCTTGAATATAAATCTTCAATTGTGAATCATTTGAATCAATTTACTCAGAATCGACTTCACATCGAGAATTCACGCTTGAAACGACTCTTTAAAAGATTCATGAATCTTCATAGATTCATTAATATCAAAATCAATTTCAATCAAAAGTCAATTTTTTAAAATAATTTTTAAATACTTTTCTAGTGTATCATTCAAAGATATTGCTTATAAAATAGTGGAATTTCTACCCCAAAACTCAAGGTCGAAAATTCTTGAATCTTTGTAAAAAAGATTCAAAATAATTCGCTCGATTCTGATTAACTCAAAACGCAAACAAAAATCACTGTAAAATATATGTTTATTCCATTAATGCCATCCTGTCTCTACCCATTCCTATAGTCATTATTACTGTATATTTATCACAAACATCAAAGTAAAGCTCAGTTGATTTTCAAGAGTTTTGTCGTTTCTACATTTGTATATGCTTACACCAATGCAGTGCAAGGCTATTGAAGTTCAATGAGCACTAGCCACAAACGGCATCTTCATCAGTGCTCCTAACGGCTTGGCAGAGGTTGTGCTTGTGAGGAACAAGCCTACATCCCCTACTTTTCACCAGCTGTCATTAATCTTTGAAGCGAATGTTTTACTTTTCTAAAGGCAGCGTATTATTTTCCATTCAACCTGGTTGTTATGGCTCGTTCAAGGACACTGTTTTCAGCTACCGAACAACGGCCTTTTCCTCTCTACCTTTTTTTTTAACGTACACAGGCATTCATTCAAAGCTACACCATTCTTTCTCCCGCTGCCACATATAATCCCAAGGATAAAAAGGTAAAACTAAAAGCAAGCATCTTTCTCTCACCAACTACATCCAGTGCCTTTGCACGCCCAGTTTGGTGCTTTGTGTGTGTGCTACGGTCTTTCAAAAAGATGACATTAAGCTTTGGTCAGCGTGTGTTTTTTTACTTGTGCGCGAATGTGAGAAGCAAAGCGCTGAAAAGTATGTCCACTCAAAAAAGGATATACCCGTACACAGTACCTCCAGCTACTGCCGGAACTTTGTACGGCAGGCTTCTTAATCCTGTTATATTTTTACCCTTTCCGGGCACAAACCAAGTCACGAAACGAACCACAGTGTCCCTTTTCCACAGGCATTTGCTTTTATCCACATGAATAGGTTGTTTCACAGGAATGAATGGGGGAGGAAAAAAGAAAATTCAATTCAATAAGAAAGAATATTTTCATCCCCTTGGGTGACCTACATTTATGAATTTCAAATTTCATACGCGAGTTTTCACATAACCTTCCCTCCGGATTGGTCCCGGATGTCGAAGTCGTCGAAACAAAAACAAATAATCTCATTTTAAAATAGCTTCATACGAATAGTATGAAAACAGGTAATAAACAAAAAAGAAAGAGTAAAATTATGGTATAATTTTAACACATAGAAATGTACGCCAATAAAATGGACAACGGAGTTTTCTTCCCTGGAACATATCCGCGGAAACTGCATAAAAGTCACTCAATGTCATATGGTCACAAAAATAACTTAACAACTTTTAAAAGCTGTTAAAAGTATACAGTTAAAAACTGTCGGAGTTCTTTTTTTAAAGCAATTTTTATCAACACAAGTAACTTTTCTTTTTTGGGAGGAGGGAGGAGTACATCTCGCCTGTACAGTGTATCTCTTCCTGCTGGTAGCAGGGCGACGGACACGGCGCCAGCTATGGATTCCCAGCGGGAACTTGACTCTTGAAGTTGTCGGACCATTGGTTCTCCATAGGCAAAAACATTTAACATAACAGCTTTGACACACCCAGGTTGCCCCCCCCCCAAAACTCCGTGTGACTGTCGCAGCGGGACAAAAGAACGAGAGAAGTTCGAACAGATGGTGGTGTGAAAACATGGACAAAAAAAAAATTACAATCGTTCGATCGTACGCTGTTGGCTTCGATGACTGCATGACGCCATTGGGTTGACGCCAGCTGACGCCAGGTTCATTGGAGTGCTAGTGATGCCACGAAGCCGTTACGAGTCTTCCCCTGCTGGCATCAGTATCGAGAAATGGTACACTTTCGAGGTTAGTATTCTTAGGTGTATTTTATTTTTTCTTCGTCCCCCTTTGGTCATGCTTCATGCTTTCCAACGGTTGGCAGCAAGATATTGATACAAGCGTTGTGTGAGCAAAAAAAAAAGGAAACCCAGTCCCAGTCCTACTGGGAAGCCTGAAGCGACCACAAAAGAGTAATCCCATCTCCGTGCAGAAGCGTTGCGTCGATTCATTGCGAAGCAGCAGTTGCTGGGGAAGTCGAAAATCGATACATTACTCGCAACGGGCTCTAACTGTCCTTCGCACGATTTTGTCTTTCCATGTCCTTTTTTTTCTTTTGAAAAAAAGCAACAACAAAATTCTTCTTGAAACGGGACATACAAAACAAGCGCAACGTCTGTAGGGGGATAGATAGCTCCCGGTTGGATGAAGGTTGCAGCTGACCTTTTTCAACTTTTCTATGAAAGAATCCGATACGCCCAAGGATGCGACAAATATGCGCAAGCACTAGCAAAGCAAGTAAAGTGCAACGAAGTGGCACCATGTTACTTCATCGGGAGACATATTACTCAGGCGCAACAGAACAAGATCAAAGAGGGTTTTTGAAGCGTACGAGTGTCTATTTCTGCTACTGGTGCAGTAATGGTCAACCATCCACTAGGGAAATGGCGCAAGGTAAAAAGGGATCTTGCATCTTGTAGCACTGTAACCAAGGAGGGCACAGAAGTAAATTTTGTTTTGCTTCATTTATTTGTGCCTGGAGTTGTTAAAATTGAGTGTAGCCATGCTACTCGAAACAACTTTCCCGAATGCCGATTTTTAAAGATTTATCGTGAATAGAGAGGTTTCTATTGAAATATTGTTAGACATACATATTGAGACGTTATTACATCACCAGAATGTGTTTGTTTCAATTTCATACATAATGAAAAGCATTTTATAGTAATTATTGTAAAGTAATTCAATGTCGGAGGGAAAATATTCGGAAACAAAAAATAATTTTTAATGTCTTGAAGCTGAATATTCTTGAAGTTTCAAAGAACTATACAGAAAAATAACAAAATATCGTCACAGAGTAAGTACAACTCGAGCGAAAACGCATATGTTCAATGTTCAAATGCGTTTTTCTCAAAACAATCCAAAATTTTACGGAGTAACTTTCACTATTTTTTTCTTACATATTTTACTAAGTCTGAGTTGAATAGGTAAACATGCTATATTGATTTCACGTTAGTTTAAGGATGGGATTTAATTTTCGGTTAAAACTCAAATTTTCCACATTTTACATCCGCCATTTTGATTTCGCTTTGTTTTAAGAGCTTGCTTAAATTTGTGAATAAAAATCGCTCTTTTCAACTTTAAACGTCATTTTGTGATATATTTAAAATTGATATATCACTTTTCCATGTACTAGAATTGTATTTCTTCTTTCAATACAGTTTTTTTATTTAAATGTGTTTAACGAAATGTTCATTTATTTCATAATTTTGTTTACTTATTCTAGTAAGCCATACAATATATGATAAAGTTTTTCTGTTAAAAAAATTAAAGTTCTGGCAAATTCCACAATGTTTTATCAACCCTGCAAACAAATTAAATTATTTTTTTGTTTAATTAAGCAGTTGATCATGAAAATTGCAACCTTTTATTCTTAGTGTCATTATATTTATCTTGATACTGACAAAATCAGTAATTTTTAAATTACAAAGGCTAATAACCAATGCGAGTTTAAAAAAAATTGTTTATTATCAGGAACAGGATAATTGATAGCAATCTCTTAATTTTATTGATTACTGCAGAAAATACCTGGCGGTAAAATATCCATTATACATTCGAAAGCTTAAAATTAATTTCCAAAGCAACCCTACTGAATCGATATATTTACCACCCTGAAATTCCAAAAACGTGTGCGCATAAACGAGCATTAGGGCAATTAGCTTTAATAATTTAAAAGCTTCAACATTGCACACTTTGCAAAGCATTATATTGCAAGCCTTTGTTTCGCATTCCTCTGTTTACCCGGGCTTCACTGATGTGTCTGAATTGATTTTCCAAATCAACGCCCACCCCTAAACCACTTCTGTACCCTACGGTGGTAACGATAAACAAAAAAAAATCTCACACATGCAAAAGCAAAAAAAAAACAGGTCAAACCAAAACCTCAACCAATTAGCCAAGCACTTGACATGGCCACACTAAACACATGTCGGTGAGTATGATCGTGTACTAATAAAGGAGTTTCCTGTGGGCATTTGTGCTGCAATGGAACCATTCACTAACGATCGAAATAATAATCACACATGAATCGAAATAAAATATAAACACATAACCCAAAAAACCTGGTGAAACGAACTAAAAGCGGAAATGAAGAATAAAGTGAAGCACATTTGGTGAAAAATAGATCAAAACTTAAAACAAACAACTGTTTGATGCACCACGGCGCACGCAGGGACAGTAAGCAAAATTACTCAATTACCATTTTGCTAGATTAAAATTTCAATCATAAAAGCAGACCCAACCATCACCACAAACCCAAACAATACCGCATCGCCCACCCCAAAGCTCCTTTACCCGTGGATGGAAAATTCATTTCATCATTAATGAATGCGCGTTAGGCAAAAAAAAACATAATGGCGGCTACACTGCATTCGACAAAGCTTTTGATATGGCGTACGTTTCTGATTATGATGGGGAGAGTTGAGTGAAAATAGTAAAGCAACCAGCAGCCACCATAACACCACCATCAGGGGTGATGATCGTTCGTCAGTTGAGCAACAACCCAACAACATTCCACTGCCACATTCGGCCCAAAAAAAAGGCCGCCAAAACGTATGCAGACAAATTTTTATTCAGTAAGCATAAAATTGCGATTGTGTCAAAGCCTGCGGTGGTTCGGAAACGTACTGGAAAGCATGCAAAAACAACTTCCAATCATTGCCACTGGAGTAATGAGAAAAATTTAATAACTTTTCCTCATTTGTGGCCAACCCCAGAGTGGGTTGGGGTGGGCTTGCAGCCAAGTTTGACTTTTTCGCTTTTCGCTATCGATTTTCGTCATACTGCGACGGGGACGCACGAGTCGATAAATTGTACGCAACATAAAACGAGAACCGGAACTGGATAAAAGAATAAAGGTGCGGGTAAATATGGGTTTGCAGTTTTGGGTTTCCTCCCTCAGCAATCGCTGTATTAATATCCTTTTCCCCGTTTTTAAGCCAACGGGTGATCTTCAAAGCCAGACGTAATCGAACTGACGGTGCCCAAGAAGTGATTAACACAAACCACCTACACCGTTGCAACCTGTTTCAGAAGCGCCAACTGGAATTCAACCTTCAAACGCAACGTGGAAAAAGGGGACATAAAAAAGGAAACAATACGGAACTATAATCAAACGAATGTATGAAGCGTTAAAATGCATCTCTTTTGCAAGCAACACAATAAAAAAAACTGAAGTTCAAACGCACTGACCATTAATCGGGTTTAATACCCTCCCGGTGTGTTTGTTTGATGCAAAAATCATCCGCAAAATACTGAGCAGCAAATGATTAATTGAACGCGCCACATGACAATGTTCGAAGGCCTTGTTCACACTAATGAGATTTTCGTTCGCTGTGTTGTACGCTTTTGTTTCTGCCCTGTTTAACGTTGCTCGAGTATTCCACGTTCGATAACAGATGGAGTGCGAACAAGGAAATGTTTGTTTTATTTTACGTTTTCCCCCTTCTTCGCTGCGTTCCAACATATTTTGTGCAAGGCACAGACGGCAGACGGTTGATGAAAGGCGACTTAAACACAACAGTCCGTACACTTTTCATATGTTTTATGCGTGTGTAAAAAAACCAAAACATCCATAAAGCGCTGAAAACTTTTTGTTTTTATTACTATTTTTAGAATGAGTTACAAGAAAGTGGAACGCCGATTATCCAGGTGCTTTTTATCCGTCTGTCAAATTATCCGTGCAGCTTCTGAAATGACAGCTTCATATCATCTCCGGCCATGTTTATTTTGAATGCATTAGATCTGAGGTGCGTTTATACTCGTTCGTACTTTACAAAGAAACAGGATCAGTGTGACCAGAACTACCGATTTATCTGTATTCCTACCGATTTTTGATTAGCCTACTGATTCACAGACAAGCACCCTGAAACTACCGATTTTTCAAGAATCCTACCGAAAATCACAGATTTTTCGTAATATGGGTGAAGAAGTCATTAATGTCATGAATAAATTGTCTACAGACAATGAAACACTGAATGTTTCTCCCGAGGTTTGGCTCTTTTTGTGTCGCTGAGAACGACAAAATTCACAACATTTCAACATTTCCATTTACCCTGCGAACACCCCCCCCCCTCCCCCCCTCCCGCTCACACGTATTAGCTGAAAAGAACATGAGGCGAACAGAATTAGGATCATACCGACAACTACCGATAAATGTTTTGCTTTCCTACCGATAACGAGGAAAACAATCTGGTCACACTGAACAGGATGCACACACTTTGTACTCGGTGTACACTATGTATTCGTGTAGCAGATTTCCGAAAAAAATACTATTTATTTTTATTTTATTAATATTTCTTGATTACGGCTTTAGCTGTATTGTCAACCTCAAAGTGCCTATGGCTATTGCTGATGCCATATTTGCATTGTATCAGGCTTGGGAGAAGGTTCCGGATGTAACTATAATTCGGTCTTGATATAAATTTTTTTTTATCTTTGTATATTTGAATATTTTGATATGTATTTTGTATGTATAGAGTTTGTGACTGTTGCTCAATATGGGCAAAATGATTCTGAAGAAAGAATCTAATAGATTCTAATGATCTATGGTGATACAGATATTATTAAGCAAATACAATACAGACGATTACCTAATTCAGAATCGAATTCAGAAGATTAGTATCTGAAAAACCCAATCGATTTCATTACTACAAAATCTTATGCTGACGGGTTGTTAGAATTCATGAACAGCAAGGGATTTTGTTAGAGCGATAAATTGGCCGTAAGAAAAATAAGAACAAATATTGTCAGCATGATACAAAATCATTTCCAAATAAAAATCTCTGACTCATTTTCGAATAATAACTTCAACTTTGGATAAAATTATGTTTCTTTTGATAAATACCCGCAGACCATTGAACCGTATTATATAAACGCACAACCAAACTATCTTGAATTTTTTATCCGTGTTGTTCGATTACCCGGCCACCATTGAGTCCCAACGAGCCCGGATAATCAGCGTTCCACAGTAAAATGTTTCGAAATATAACATACATTATCAAAAATACAATAAAGAGAAAGGAAAAATTCATAAATAAACGTCAGTTTTCATACTTCAAGTACAATTAAAAATAAGATTTGCTTCTTCTTTTGTGGCTTTCAAACTTAAAAAGGTCTGGAATTCCATTTCTACCTTTCCTTGACTTTATTCATCCGTATCAGGATAGTTAATCTTGTATACGGAGATACGGTGAGAATGGGACCAGGTCCTGTTGTGTTGAGACTGGTACAGCTACCACATGCACCACCGGGACGACCGGATTTGCCTATTCATTATTTCAATTATCATCAGACAATATTCAGTAAAACCACTATCCTATGACGATGCATTATTCTCGGATACGAAAATCGAATGATAATAATACACAAACACATCATTGCTGGTTAAACTTGTGGCACAAATAAAAGCCTCGAAAAAAAATAAACAATTTGAAAAAAGAAACAAAGAAAGAAAAAACAACACATCACCAAAGCAAAGTGTTGGTATTATGTGCGCCAACACGATGGAGGTTACAATTTGCACAGCCTTTAAATTGACCCCAAAAACGATTAATAACAGCAAATCCTTTTGGCAATGTGCGCACATTATCGTGATGGTTTCAATTGATAATTGCATTATAATGCTCATCCGCGTGTTTGCCGCTGTCAGGTTTTCCGGGCGGGTTCGTATATTGTTTTATTTCCTCTTTTTTGCCATTGCTTTGCCATCGCACTGTTGCATGCACTTTGCGTCCAAGGAACAATCGGATCGGAGTGATGCAAGTGGAGTTGGATTATGTCGATTATGTCAGTTGTGATGTTCCGCGCAAGGGATATTGAATTATTTCCCATTATTACATTCGTTGGTATGTGGACGAGAAAAGAACATTTCAAATAGTACATTAATAAGCTCACCGAAATGGATAATTTGTTTAAAAATGTTTCGATAGAAATAAAAAAGAAACCTTTTGATTTATGCACCATTACAAATTATACGCTATGCTGGAAACAAATTGTTTATTATACTGAACAAACTGTTGAATTAATACTTGAAAGATGTGGCACAATGTAGATTAAAACTGGAAATACCAAGCAAATTAACACTACTCATTAGGGGGACTTTAGAGTGCTTTTAAGTGGACTTTTTGATTTGTGGACGTAGATGTTTAACATTAGAACTACGGAACCAATCATTTTGACTGTAATGCTTCATTTTCATCACATTATTTTTTGCGGTTAAACAATCTTTAATTACCTAGTTGAAACATGAAATTTACATATTCTATAGTACAATCTCCAACAAACAATAAAATATACTATAACTCTTCGAAATTGTTTTAAAATGAACGACGAACGAAAAGCGCTTAAAACGCTTGGTAGTTCTAGTGTTAAGTATACTCAGCCTCTTTGATGTTTAAGTCGTACAATTTTGTGAAATATTTCATGAAACATTTGCAGTGAAATATTTCTTTTACGATCGAAACGATCAACATTTCCAAAACAAAGCTCAGAGGAGGATCTTCCTATTTTAAACCACTAAATGGTACATTTCTAAGGATCAATTTGTCCATGTTATTTACCAATTTTTGCTTTCGCTTTTTAACTTCTGCGTCATCCGCCCTAATTGAGTCTCTTCGATACCGAGCGTGACAAATACTGTTCGTACTGCAACACACCAAACATAGCAACCTAAACAGACAAAACAGCAGCAAAAACATTCCCGAAAGTGAAGAAAAGAGCAACACAAATCTTGGAGCAAAAAAGAAACATAAAACGCCATCGGTTTCCCTCCTGAGCTTGACCAAGTACGACACCGGCCCCGAGGCAATCGTAATGGCGCACCGGAAATGTCAACCTTCTGGGACCCGCACCATCTGCTACCAGCAACAGATAGAGAGCCTAGCATCTACGGCAGTCTTATTCCTTGGGTTGAGAATAGCAAAAATTGCGAGTTGCGTTTGCAAGCATTTCTTCAACCTCCAGGGAAACAAGGATTCAAAATCACCGGAAGTGAAGATTGGCGCAGGAAAAAAAAACAGACAGGACCAAAAAAAAAGTTGTAGTCCAGAAAACAAGCAAAACGTCGAAAAAAGACAAAAAACTAGAACCGGGAAACCATCCAGATGCTATCTAAACCGGTGGCAACGGAAGGGCACCCGGTAGTGTAATCGCAAAATTTACACTCCTTTTGGGGATTGCACGAAATGGAAGCTCGGTGTTATGTTAACGTTTCGGTTTTTTTTTGTTTCGCCCTTCTACATTCCACGTAGAGTAACTTCCACTACTCGCAAACTGTTTTTGACCACTGAGAAGTTGTTTCGGAATTTTTTTTGTTTCGTTTGGCTGTTTCGCTCGCTATCTATCTCTCTCTCGTCTCTGGTGGTGGTTTTTGTCTCCATGTTGTCTAACCGAAAAGGCCAAAGGCCTCAGTTTTTCCGAGTTTTTCCTTTGCTTTGTTTTGGAATGTGCCTATCCCTTACGGTAACACCCCCTCCCTTATGCGCTCTTCATCCCCTCCACTATGGGGGGCGTTTCGTCCAAGTGGCGGAAACGGATACGACGAATTCTGGCCCAAACGTGAGAAGTGGTGGGTTCGCTAGAGTTCGTACAGATTTATGGCAAAACTTGGCAAACCGGTCCCAGCCGAGAAAAAGGGTTTCCGCCAAACACTACACGTGCGAATAAGGGGGAATGGGAAGAGAACGGGAAATTAGTGTATTTCCCTCCCTCTGCACTGCAATTTCCATTTTCAGCATCGAGATAAAGCGATGAGAGTTATGTTTGTCGTCCTGTTTAATTTTGGGTGTTTCGTTCACTTTTTTTTTCTTTGTTTTGGTTCCTCACAAACCACCTCAAAAAAGGATTTGTACTGTCGTACAGCCGTTCGTAAAAGCGCGCCAGATTTATCCTTCTTCTTATCTTGACAATTTTGGATTCCGTTTTATCTAGCAAGAAGTTTACATTTCCCGCGGGTACTGGCCGCGAGCGATTTTCCATTTAGATTCTTTATTTGATTTCGTTTTTGGTTCAGTGGAAAGTAATTGCTAGACCCAAAAAAAAAAAAATCTCGTACTCGAACATCGAGCTCAGGGAAGGAAGAACCGTACAACCCTTTAGCAAAGTTGATCCATGACGGAAACAACCAGCCATTTTAACGACAACTCCTTTTTTACCATCAAATCAGCTACACACACACTATTTGGACACGTGGTACAAAAACTCTCCACCAGGGGGAATGGCAGGCACCAACAACACCACTTGAAATTAGCTTATAAATTGGCTGATTTGAATACTAAATTGATCATTAGCTTACCAGCGAGGATAGTGAAAGTGGTGCGTGATCACCATCGGCGCGTGACGACAGTCGAGAAAACACAGTGCCACACGAAAAACCGCGGCCCGGGAGGTGGTGCCCGAATGTAAAACGGGCGGGAAATTTTCAGCTGCGTGCTGGTGAAAAGCTTCATAGCAGAACCTGTGGCAAAGAGACGGTTTGATGTTGCGTTTTTTGCAGCCCAACACAAGCTGCTTAAGCGTCTTTGATGATGAGCATGACAATTAGCACCGTCTGGTGGGAGCATAAATTTGTTCGAACATAAGACAAAAATACTTTCGAAAAAACACATCAACACGAGAGTTGATGCCATCGCGGTGAATAGGAACGTATTGTTTGCTTTTTGGAAGACAGTGTTTTGTAGTTTTCGAACATTTTGCTTTCTACTGTAAAAAATGAACGTCAATTCGGTTTCAGTTTTCTCTAACTGAAAAGCTAATCTATTCGTTTCGATGTGTTTTTTCCACCAAAAGCACTGTACGGTACTACGTCACTCGGGCGTTGAATAAGCTGCACATAACCACAAAACCGTATAACGTCCCTGTAGCTTTACTAACACAACTATGGACCAACAAAAAAAAAACACATAATTGACGAGTAGAGAAAAAACTTTCTTATCCCTTTTTTTTGCTTCTTTTGCTCCCAACATATTTAAAGCATCTTCTGGTGGATGATACGAACCTGAAAGAGATTTCGTCTTTCTAGCAGTAAAAAAAAGGAAAATCGAACGAACTTCTAGGAAAACTCACAACGAAAAGGCCTTCAAACTCGATGAATCGCTGGGTAAGAATTCTAGTCTGAATGTTATGCGGATCTTTTGGGATGATTGGGCGAATGGTGAATGAAGGAAACTGGAAAAAATGTACTCCACTTCTCCCACACACACACAAATACACACACACACACATACACGTACACAAAATGGACGGCATTCAATGCTAACGAGTGTAATTCTTGGAAATGCGAACGAATGCTAATTGGATCGAAGATCACCAGAGTCCCCGAAACGGCTTCACGGTTGGGTGAAACATAATCATGCCCGAAGCTGGCTGAAGTTCAAGGACACCGGGCTCTCGCACACTCCGAGACGAAAGTGCCAGGCGCCTTGTCAAAAAAGGTCTTTTAAAGGTCAGAAGCAGGCAAAATGTTTGATAGACCGCGTGCAGACGGAGGGCAACTCTACGAGTCATTATCGTGATGAGATCTGTTTCGTGGGACATGCGCTTATTTGTGGAATAATGAGGTTGACATGCAATTACATCTTTCGCCAATCGTGCCCGAAATACGTTTCACTTGTTAAAATGAGAAAATAGAAAAAAGGGGAAAATTAAACTTATGTTGAAGAGAGTGGTTTCAACTCTTAACGAGCTGTACAATTAAATACAAAAAGTCAAACATTGCACACTGTAATATACATATGTTGAGTTGTTGCTTTTTTACTCCTTTCCCCAAAAAAGCAAACATTTCCCACGAGCATCAGACACTTTTAATCGTGTTCCATCTTTCCGATGGTGATTGAGATAATTTGGTGCACAATTCGCGAATTATTTGATACCACTGATTTGCACGGATGCAAAGCAAAAACTAAACCCACTCGGTACTGCTGCATCCGTACCGAGTACAAGCTTACGTTGCATCCGTTGTATCGATTTGGGAGTTTTCTCTTTATGAAAAAACGAGAAAAAATAACGCAGCACTGTACAGTACCACTGTCGGCTAGTGGAAAAGCTGGCCGTAACGAACGCCCATTTGTTTAAGCCCCATCACCAACCCGGATCACAGTGTGATGGTAGGTTTCGAATGAAACGAAAACAGTACCGAATGGGGACACAACGTGTTGGCTGAGCAAAAAAAAAAAAACAAAAACTCCATCCAAAACAAAAAAAGTCGTCTACAACAAGCATCAACACGAAGCTAAATTGGACCAGTATTCACGTTATTTTTCCGAAAAGTACAGAAGGTAGTTTTTAAGGCCGGCGAGGCCGGTTTGAGGAGAATAAGTGTGCATCCGTGCGGAAAAAACAAACCTAACGGGGACACAGTCCCCGCTAACGTCAGTGAACGCGGGGAGCTGAACAGTTTCTGCTGGACGAAAATAATCAAATACTAGAATAAACACATCGCCTCTATCATTCCAGCCACCGTGCCCAGTTTTAGTGCCGGCTGGCTGAATCAACAACGCGTTCTCGCACTCAAATTGTATGTGCGACATCGTTGGATGTTTTTGGTGTGAAAATATGATGCTGCTTGTGCCAACGCGAACACTCCTCGTGTATGTGTGTGTAAATGTTCACCGGCACGAGGTGCGAAAAGCTATGAACCTCTGTAGTTCCGAACCGATTTTTTTTTTTATTTCAGTTTGATGCCACGTTGTGATACGATTTTCTTCTGGCCAGTTTTTCCACCTCCCACTCTGTTGTTAATATTATGGAAACCTTTTTTTCGTTGTTGTTGTTGTTGTCGTCTGCAATGTGTATGTTTTGCGACACCAGTGCGTTATGATCAACGAAACCGGTAAACCGGAAGTGTACGTGGCCAAATTTTCAACACCCACTTCACGGGAAACGGGTACTAACGCACGTTGAAGTGGAGTTGAAAATTTAGGCTTAAAATGAGGATTGTTTTTCATCTCGACCATGCTGCTGGAAACGAGATTTGAGAAAATTAATTTTCGTGATGGATAAGTTTTAAACAAAAATAAATGAACCTTTTTTTTATTTTCAAAATCTTGTTTCTAATTTCTAAGGAGCTGTGGTTGGGATGTAAAGAAATAAAATGTCCATTTTGAAATTGTTGTTACTACAAAAATTTACTCGGGATCACACGCGTTGATGATTTTTACTGAAAACCTCAGACACTCACGAAAGGAATTGAGTAGTTTGCGTTTATCTCTAACTGTTTTTTTTTTATTTCTTGATTTTGGCCCCAAAAAATCACCGGAAGTCATCACCTTATTTCTCAAAAATGGCTGTTTTTGTATCTCAAATTTAAATATGCGGTACCAGAAACGCGTCATGAGTCTGTTGATGAACTGACGACTCCGGAACTGACTTCGATTACGAGTTAAAACTACACGCTAACACTGGTACTGTTTTACATTTTTGTATTTAGTTTAGTTAAAGATAAAAAGCCTTAAAAGCTAAAAAAAATCTATTGCGGCTATTTTGTTTCGGATTCGGCTAATTTGATTTCGAATACGACTCCGGAACGGTGGATGCTAGTGATGGGTAAATCCTCATTTTTTCCGGAATCGAAGTAATTGTCCTGACGCCAAGATATTTCGTAGTAACTCAGGCATTATTATCGAAAGGAGGGGGATTCGGAGTCAACTCCGAAATAATCGATCGGAATTACTCCGAAATGAAATCTGGATTAATCCAGAGTAATTTCGGAGTTTTATAAGTCGGAGATTTTTATAAGTCGGAGTCGGAGTCGGAGTAGATTCATGAATCTATTCCGGGGTACCAACCACTGCAGTGGGTGCACTCTGGAGCGCACATCACTAGACTGCAGACCATCGCAGCTCACGTTTATAATAACTGTTCGAAAGATTGGAACAGCTTTGGCATACTTTTATAACTTCGAACAGTGTTTAATTTTAAAGAATATAATAGAAATGAACCCAAAAAAAGAAAATAGATTAATTTAATCCGGATCAATTTTAAATAAATGCTAAGCTACACTGAAAACATTCGCACCCAGTACATCTTCATACAAAAGGTACAAATAAACATAGTGCACTAAATGATAGAAACGTTAGTGTATGGAAACATTGGATCTAAGAGGGGGAACACTACACTAGCCCCAGACACTACAAAAAGGTTCGCACTTGATGTACCAACAGACAAGCTCGGCATGCATGGAGATCAAACCACTCCGAGGGCTGCATCCTGCGAACCGGATCAACCCAAATTTCCGACAGTCGTCATGAACATCCTGCCTCATTCGTTCAGCATTTGTGTAGTGCATCCTGTGTTTATGATCGTTTGTATACGCTTTTTCAGTCTTCTGCTTTTGTCTTCTGTTAAACAATCCTTTTATCCTGAAGCCTGAAGCGTATGGCCGATTTCGAGATTCATATCGCAAAACGTTGAAAAAGTGCACCGGATCAACCAACCCGCAGCAGCATAAAGGAATGCAAAAACAAACCAATCACGTCCTATACCACAAAAAAACTGGGGGGAAGACCAGCAGCAGGTACACTTGCGGTACAAAGAAAACATATCCTTGGTGGCTTAAATGAAGCTCGTTGCTTTTATGTGTGCTGCATCACTTTTGGCACCTGTTTTTTTTTATCCAAAGCAAGAAAATGAGCACAAACAGTGACGTGCATGTGACGTGGCCAAGATGCAGGCACAGTAGCAGACATTGCATTGTCGATTTTTGCTTTCCTAATGTGAGGTTAGTTTGAGATTTTGTGCTACACGCTGTGTCCTGTAGATATTCGTTCGAAATACATATATACACGCGCGATCCTAGGTGCAAACATCCAAAACCCAACTTTAATCCGATCAGTGTTCGGAACCACCGCTAGCAATTTCTGAGACAGAGAGTGAAAGGTATTGCAAGAAAAAAGGACTCCTGTGAAGATAGACGAACAAAGAAGGATATGGGGATTGAGATAGAGCGTACAAAAAACTGCAACCATAAGGACATTAGATCTCTGCATGAAACCCTCTATTCGGAAACGCGGAGAACTTTACGGTAAAGAAAGAAGAGCCACACACTCCCGCACACATACCGGTATGAATTATTCATCTTATGAGTTTTTGGAGAATGCATCAGATACGCCACATCACTTATGATTGTGGAAAGATTGGAAAGGATTTCCGGTGCCTGATCTCGCAAGTGCCAACCACCCGCTGTTGACGGATGGGAAGAGCTAAGGAAGGATTTGCGAAGAAGAAAATGACAAACAAAAAAAAAAGCCCCGGTACGAATAGCTGGCCAGTACTGCAAATGGAACGCGATAGCATCGGGAATTGAACGACACGTATTCGCAAGCACACAGACGGACACTACTCGGAAACAGGAAGTGTTCGTTTTAGCAGTGAACGTGACGGACGTGAAAAACAGGAACGAACGTGTTTGAAACGTTGGGAGACATTTTAGGTTGGGAAATAATTTATTTTGCAGTGTGGCGGTTCCACATCTTTGCCGAGTGCCTCCGTACGGCAAACTGTTGGAATTTTTAAGGACTGTCGACGATATGTTCGAATAAGAGGTCGTCATGGTGAAGTGATGTTTTACGTCCATGGATGCAACGTATGTGAAGATGTGGCCACATTAATTAAAAGATGATACATGTATCACCGTGAATGTATAATGGGATAAGGTAAATATTCTTTAAAAAAAAAAAACCGGAGCAGCTTTATCATTAGCAATTCTAACATAAAAATGGCTTAGCAAGTGAAATTATTTTTAAACAAGTTTCCCCATCCCCAATGATGCTGCTGCTGCCATTCATTTAAAAAGAATTTTAATTTTTGAATCTTGTAATAAAACTAGTATTGGGTGAATCTGATTTAGATTCATGAATCTGAACTAATCATTGTATTGAGTGAATGACTCTGAATTTCTATTCTGAAGAATCATGAATCCTTAGAGTTTGGCTACAGGGCGAAGATTTATGATATTGCCTCTCCACCCCCGGTCAGCAACTTTGGAATAAGTGCCCCCTTTTCCAAACCCTCCTTCCTTCCGCTCTCTTAATTTAAGTTTGTTGACAGCGAATCACACAGGACACATGAATCTTTGAGGATTCCTTTGAATTGATGAAAATTGATTAATAATTTTAGGAGTCGGCTCATGATTTGAATCACTCTTCACGGAAGATTCATATGAATTACTCTTTTTAAAAGATTCAAATAGCACAACACTAAATTAAACAGCAATAAATCTCAGTTAAGACTGAGGAGGACCTATCTGCAGAACGCAATCAGCAACCGTCTTTTACACCTATTTCTGAAATTCGACATTTTGGGGTAAAAGAAATTAACTCTTGATTATTTTATTTATGCGGCGTTACTCTCGCCTCATGGTCTTGATGTGCTGCAAGAGTCCTCTCGAGGAAGAAAAATTTAAAAAAAATCGCTTACGTTTTATCGTTGAACGAGAAAATTAATATAATTATACCGAAAAATAATGCGCAAAATGATACCCAGAACTAATTTTCAAAATAAAAAAAGAGTGAAAATAATTTATTACACAAATCTCGAAAACTAAACACTTGACTCCATTCTAATCTGTACTTAAAGAATCTTTGCAATAGGTTCACGTCACGGAAAACACACACAAAGTGGTAAGAGCTTTTCTTTGTTTTACTGACTTTTCCCTGAGCAGATAGACAGATAGACATAAAAGTTTACTCCATCTAGTTAAATGGATGATAATTATACCTAGGTGCGCAACCATTTCAAACCCCCAAAAACGGACGTCCAAGTTTGGCAGACAAAGCAACCCAATCACGCCTTTACCTATCCGCCCGTTCGCTTACGGTCTATGTCCACGTCGATGGCATCGTTTCCACTTATCGCAAAGAAATCCCAGCTGTCAGTAACATAATTATGCTGTGAATAGCATGCTGCGTTGTTTTAACGAGTGCCAGGGTCGTTGTACATAGTAATTTGCACCTCACTCTTGACACGCGGACCACCGATTGCGCGTTCGTTCGCGGACAGATAGTCGAGACAACTCGGCCTCTTGGCGTAACACTTCCACTAGGCGAGTTTTGGAATCACGGATGCGGACACGGAAGTGATTTTCCGAGGAGTAAGTATTTTTCAAGAAGTGTGGTTTTGTTTGCTGTTTGGCATAACACGAACGATCGGAATAAATGCGGCAAATTTCCATACAAACAACTTTCCTAATCGTGACGGCAGACGATTGGAACAGAAATTAACTTAATCTTTCCTTCGAGGAAAATCAAGGTTCGAAACATTGCGCGGTTTTGTACGTCGAGTGATTCTTGGTGAAGTTGTACTTGTTAAAAGACTCACCATGGCATACGGAAGAAGATAATATTCAGAGATAAACATCGGATGAATAAAAAATATATTTCTGTTAAACTGAATGCAATTAACAAACAACAGGTTTATGTCTAGATATACACACATAATATTGTATTAAGTTACTCAACTTTATTAACTTAAAAATCATATCTGTACCAACATTCTTTAATTTATCTGTTTACGCATACGCATACGTAACAAACCTCAAACACACTTTAATTATTATGATTTCAATTATCTCTCTATGCATCGCGCGTGTGGAAAGCCCACCTTTGCCATGCTCTACATAATAAAAATCCGTACAAAAAAAAAAAGAAACGTAACAGGTGTTTGAATATCGACACACAACTTGACGTTCCTCTCCACCTGGATTTTCCACCACTTCCCAACAACCAATCGCCTGTCTAATGAAATGTAAGCCACGTCCTGCTGGTGTAGTGCAAATATTGAAACATTGGAAAGACCCGAACGCATAAAAAAAATTCTAAACAAAATGTGCTCCAACACGCTCCTGTGCCGAAGCAAATAACGCAGACCCATGTTTAAACATTCTATGCGCATCGTTCCACCCTCGGGCACATTAACTTTAAGCATATAAAATTTAACCTCATACCATGCCACCATTACCCTTGTCGGTACTGTGGGGGTGTGAGCGGGCGTATGTAAGTATGGAATTAGAAGCACCTCTCGGTGCGGTTGGGCGAATAACTTTCAACTTTTATGGCATTGCATATTTACAGAGAGTCACCGCCAACATTCACGAACGACCAAGTTAATGTGTTTATGTTTGCGTTATAAATTTATCGTTTAGTTATTTGCTAATTTACTCGAAATCAAACAATCATTACTTATTAGGTAGGCCCAGTTTACAACCGGCGGGAGTGTCTATGTTATGAATAGAGAGAAATTTGATAATCAGGCACAAGTTCTTTGCTGAAGCTGAAATTTAGGTTGTAAGTATTTATATTGCAAGTATGTTTTTAAAGAAGAACGAAAAAACATTTGAATGCTTATTTTTTAAGCATTATATTAGATTAAATACATTAAAAACTAAAAATTAATTACTCGAACGAGTAAAGCACCAGGCGTCTCCATTCAATCAGAGTCATCTAAAATCACAGTAAAACTTGAATTTATTACAACAAATGACACATGCAACAAAGCAAATTACTATTTACATTACTTCGTGAGAGTAAGTTAGTTAGCAAGAAAGTGAAAATCCAAGTTAATGAAGATTAAAAGTAAAACACCAGGCGTCTCCATAGCATTAAAATCATTTAAAATATTGTACAAAAAAAACCATCTAGCACATGAGTTTTGGGAATTTATTAATTAAAAAGATAAAATCATACGACAATGACACATAAACAAACGTGGTAAACGAATAATTCCAAGAAAGAAAAGAAATATCGTACGTCCCTATTCAAACATGTTCAAATGCGTATCCTCCAATATGGCGAAAGAAACTAACATAAATTATAAGTATACAATACCAATATAAAAGAAAATGTCAAAAAAACTCACTCCAAAAAATCTCACGCGGTGGTATATATGTAATTAAATTAAACACTTCAAAGTGAAAAGCACCAGGCGTCTCCATTACATGAAAGTCGTATAAAATCGCAGTAAAAAATGAATTTATGAAAACAAATGTCACATGCAAATAAGCAAAAAATGAAAATATAATACAGTGTGAAAGCTAGTTGATTAACAAGAAAGTGAAAACCCCAATTAATGATACTGAAAAGTAAAACACTAGGCGGCTCCATAACATTAAACTTAGTTGAAAGCATCTAGCGCATGGGCTTTTGGAAATTCTTAATTAAAAAGATTTAATCATACGAAAATGACACATAAACACACGTGGTAAATGGGAAAGATTCTTTAAAGAAAGGAAAAAAAGAAGAAAAAATGTGTCCCTATTCAACCATGTTCATATGCATGTGTTCCAATATGGAGAAAGAAACTAACAAAAATTCTAACTATACAATAGCAGCATTAAAAAGGTCTACAAAAAACCTCACTCATTGCGCTGGTATGTGCGACATGAAAGCATTCGTTAGATGAATCTACAAACGCAAGCAATGGGGACAAGCGCCAGCGCGAACCCGGTAGAGAAGCGTTTCGCCTTCATCGGGCTATTGAGAGCAAACGACACACCCGTAGCACTCCCACTAACCCACCGTTCACTTTCATACCTAGCACCGACAACCCTGAGCAAAAGATATCGTCCAATTAGGTGCGGTGTGGAAATGAGTTGTGCCATTCGGATGAACCATCCTTCGCAAAATAGCATTTTCCACACCGCTTTTGCGGGCTCTCTCGTAGGAGATTTGTGCCCGCTTCTCGTTCACCCACCGCTTAATTTGAGATGCGTTTCCTTTTGCAGAAAACTGGCCCGTTTTTGCAAACACGAACAGCGTCCCGGGGGCGAATGATGGGTTTTTGATTATCACATGTCTCATTAGGCATAATGGGGACGCCCGGTTTCCCGAGCGACTCGGCTCTCTAATTAGAAGTAATGCCGTAGCGAAAAAGTAAGACATTTTCAATGTCCTAGATTCTAGTTTGCGAGTGGTTTGATGGGCAACGAAAAAAAAACGCACAAAATTGTTTCCTTACTTTCGTACCCATAAACGCGTCCGAAAAGAAGTGAATGTTCGCATACTTGCTACAGTACGCTTCGCTTTATCTTTGAAGCGACAAATCGGAGGCGCGCGCGCGCTCGCTCGCTTGAACCATAAACGATGCGAAAATGTAATCCAATTAAACGAAACCGAAAGCACGGCTAATGAGGTACAGAAAATCACTGGAAAAGAACAGCTGCGTAAGTACAGTGGCATCGGACAGTACGATGATGAGATTCGTGTCACCATTTTCTGTAATCATTCCTAAAATTGGTTGAGCAACAATCGCATAACGACGCATAACTTAAGTAACACAAACTTTTAAAATTAATATACCTTGAACAGGCGGGGTTTTGTATAAATTGCGGCATTGCAATAGTCTTAGTTTTTATGGGTTTAGTGTAACCAATTCTTCCGATTAGAGATTGTTCAGATATCATTTTTAAAACTATTTCTTCATTACTTAACAAATTTGTGTTCAATTACTAGTAGAACAATAAATAATACATAAACCCTGGGTAATATACCATTTTTAAATTGAATTATTTGTTGTTTTAAAACTGTTTTTAGTATCGAAATGCTTGAAATCATATACTCATAATGTTTTTCAATTAAATCAACCGACACTACTACTTTCTTCTCTCATCGTTACCTCAGAATTTCAAGAAACATCAAACAAAAAGTTCCTCTTCGTGCACAGCAAATGGGCACACAATAATCAACTACTACAGGTGAATAACATTACTTCAGTTAAATTGACCACCAATCATCTATAAGAGGATTTACTTACAAGCTTCAACGGTCACCAACCTTTTAGCTCCTTTCAGCTCGTTACTTCGCAAAGCCATTCCGGTACCTAGTGTAGGCATTTCTAAAGCAATTACTGCACTACTGCGATTTCACCAAAGGTCAAACTTTTCCCAGTAATTCGCGTGAGCTACACTTGACACGAGCCCAGATCAGTACGAAAGCGTTCAAACTTCGTGTTGGACACACTTTCTTCGAACAAATTTCTAAAAGCCGTTGGGCATGACCCTTTCATTTAGATCCGAGCCGTTGTTTTTCGCTATAAAATTACACACACTAACACACCAAAAATACCCTGCGGTTAAGAATAATTGGTAGTAATTTCGCAGGTAACTCTGACCAACAGCACTTTGCTAGCGTTTATCTTCATCCATTCAAACACCAAAGGTGTGCTTATCAACTTTCACCATGATAAGCTTTGAAATATTTGCACGATTCACTGGCCCTGCGGGAAGAAACTTTGTACCGATGCTAAAAGGGATATCTTTCTTTTTCACTACGCCGCAACGATGGTAAAATTTAATAGGATTCGGGGTTTTTTTTATTCATTTAATTTTAAAGCTACCATTTTAAGATTTTCGTTTTTTTTGGGCGGACATAAAACTCCTACCACAGTTTCATGGCCGAACCACCCCCACGGGCAACACTGAAACGATTCCGTGAACCTATAAACCAATTTATTTTTATAGTTACTTTTGTGGAAGGATTTCCTTTGAAAGGCAATGAAAACAACCTGAAGGCTTAAGCGTTACTAGCCAGAAGGACCTTTACCGAGCGTTTTTCTCTGAAATTCGTCCGGTGAACGTCACATCACGGCCGTTCCGTTGGCCGTTTTCGCGCTTTCACCGTTCCATGGCCATGAATGGTTAATGTTTTTGCCACCCCTGATTTCGTTCCGCTTAGCACCACGCACACGGAATAAAGAGATACAGACTGACCGTTTCTGGTTGGTCTGGTCGTATGATTCTACCAGGCCGGCTAATGAACTTGCCACTTGCCACAAACCGACCGAACAGGGTATACTTGCCGTTTAAATTTAGCTCACCGAAAACGGTGAAAGTGGTAAGAAAGAAACAAGCTGATACACAAATATTCGTTTACCATTTTCTCATATTTTTTTTTCGCAATTGCGATAGGATGAAAAATATTTAACAAGATTCCTTGCATTTACGCCAAAACATTTTCATGGACAAACTTTATCTACTCCACAGTAGCGCAACTTCTTCTACGCTGATAGGCTGCTGGAAGATGAAACGAACCATGGGTATAAAAATTAATGCTTCTCAACCTCATCTTCATTAAGATTTTAGACTAGAAAAAAACTGTCAGCGCTCAGTGGAAAGTTAGACATTGTCAACATTATAAACAGTTTATAGTAAACGCTTGAGGAATGAAAAAAATTATCTAAGAATGGCATCTTTCTCATTTCTTATCTTTTACAAAATAGTAAACAAACTTCCAACAAAAAAACAAAGAAGAATAGTTTATATAATAACTTTGCAATTCGAAAATAATTCGAAAAGCAAAATTGCAAGCGTTTAAAATTGATTACTTCTTTTATGCAAATGTTTGATATTTCAAACGTATATTGGAAACAAATGCTCCAAACAACTTTTCAAATAAACGTCATTAAATTATTTTGGTGTAAAATTAAAGCTTATCTCTCATATTCAGTACAATCATGACAATTTAACATTGCTGATTTCAAGCTTGTTTTAAGCCGATATTGAATAAAATATTTATAATAAACAAGGATTCTTGGTTAAAAATATAACTGTCAAATAGCTGTCAAACTTGATACGGTCTGGCCGTTCTTGAAAAAACAAAAACAAAAAATAGCTGTCAACATTGACAATAACATTCGAAGCATCGAATTCTGGGAAGAATTTGCTGTGTGCTCCATACATTGTCCACAATATCTCAGATAGGAACTATAATTTAAAGCTGAGAATTATTTTTAAGTATTACGGCATTTCGTAGTACTGTCAATGGTTGAGAATTATTGCCTCATAAAAATTTGTACAAAAAGTCAAAATCGTTCGTTTGACTTCCTCATACGCTTGGATGACCAAACGATGCCCGAAAACATATTGATAAAATGCTTCCAACTCATCGATTCATTCAAAATAAAATACATACGTTTTTAAAGGTCAAATTCAAAATAAACAAACTTATCTTTTACAAACCATTTAATCAAATGTACCAAAATATGTTTCATTAAACCAACGCACATCAATAATGCATCGGGAACCTACATGAACCGGTATCCACCGTTGCGGTTTTGTGAAAACTTATCGAAGCAACAACGTAATGCCATCATCCCCATTTCCTTATCCTCATCGGGGAGTCCCCCATTACACATTTACTGGTAATGCTAAATTGAAAGACATTTTGTAGTAATCATTGCAACGCGCTGAAGGCAGCCAGTATCGGAATATCCCTAATCGAATCAATGGATACCTGAAGCAGCCAGGGTACGTCGGAAACACCCACAAGTCTCTTCTGTTCACATTCGCTTGCCGTACATATCGGCACGAGATTTTCGGTCGCGATCCATCACACAAGACGTGAGTGTGCGGAACCGCCTGATTAAATCTTCATCATTCGCTGGCTGCATCGGCTTTTCGCATCGATGACGAAATTGATTCCGTCAATTTTCGCCTACCGTCAGCCCGGTTCTGCCAGCAACTTCCTCGCCGATAGGCAATCCCGCACGGGCTTAACCTGTCAACGTACGTGTGCCGTGCTGTCAGGAGTTTGACGAGCAACGCCCAAGCATAGCGCTAAGCAGAATCTTGAGAGTCACGCGTCTTTTGCACAAATTTTCCCCCTTACCAACCCGTATTTGATGGGTGTGTGTGCCTGTTTGACGAAGCAACGAAAGCAAGATCCGAAGCTTTCCGCAGCGTTTCCAAGCGCAACGGCAATGTGCGTACACACGCGTGTTCACCACATGATGGGTGGTGTGGTACGTGCGTAAATGTATGCGTTACAATTTATTCGCCCGTTTTTCTGATGGGTCTCCTCACGTTTTTTTTCGAATCCATCGATGCGCGGAAATGAAAGCGAAACATGTCACGATGGGTTTGCGGTGAAAAGAAATTACAAATGGTTTATTTCATTTTTTTTTTGCACGTGACGCATACATATTTTTCCTTCCTTCGCAAGAGATAACATGAATGTCATTAGCGCGGGAAAGAAATTGAAAATTCATCACGGTTTGCTGAATTATTTGCAAATGTTGCGTTTTTGTATTCATAAGCCGCAAAAGGCAAAAGTTGTGATACAAAAGTTGTGATAGAAATTAACATGAAAATCTATAGGAAGTTAAAATTAAAATCCAAAAGTATGAAAAGTTATCATACAAATCAATGTCACAAAGAGAAAAAATATTTTCATCGGTAAATCCTATATTTGTAGTTGTCTGCATGAAAACTGACTTTTCACCTTTCAAAAACATATCCGGAGCACACAACAAAAAAAACAACCGCTGTACTTCACTCACTGAACCATGCAACACCATCAATCTAACGCGTTACCGCCGTTCGCTTGCCGTATCGTACGCATTCCACCGGAATGGATGAACTTCCGCATCGCAACAAGCAATGTCAACATCCGCCGTTTGAAAGAGAAAATGGAAACGAAGCATGAAATGCAAGTTTTGTAATTTTGTCAAGCAGCAAGCAGGTTGGGAACATCGTTTTTTTAAGTTGAAAAGAAAAAAAAGGAAGGTAAACATACACAGGACGGTATGTTTGTACAACAAGCAAACTTGACAAGAGGCAATATTTTACATGAAGCAGACGGACGAAAGAGACGAAATGCACGCAACACTGTAACATTACATTTAGTAGGAAGGTCACCAATATTCGGTGTAGCAATCGAACGACCTTGTTAACTTCACCTGCACTGGAACGAGGAACGCTCGCTATACACATTGTTTCATGGTTTTTTGAAGCTACTCCAAAGAAAGCAAAAAAGATGAAAAGACACACAAAATGAGAAGTCTACAACATTCATGCTAGAATGATTATGTTTCTCAGTTGACTGGTATTTCCTGCATCGAGTGAAGCTATCTGCAAAACTTTGCCTGAGTACCGTGGAAATAGTAGAAATGGATTCCCTTCTCCAACATAGCCCACTGCCGGTTGTCACACGTGGCCAAATGGACAGATCTTTTAATATACCATCGTGTAAGTCTCTTTGTGAGACATTTTTGTTTTCTGTCTCTTCCTTTTTGCGCTATCCTTCACTATTTTCCACCGCTTCTTTATTTCCTTTGAAACTGTATCTATTTACGCCAAAAGCATTTGGCTCGTGAGCTTCTCTTACACCTCGAGAAACACGAGAGAAGAAAAGAAAAAAAAACACGTGAGCTTTCAGTGTGTTGCTCACGCGGAAACATTCCGCTCCTGCCAATCACGGGAAAAACAGGACGAAAAACAAAGGCGGGAACGCATGTCACAAGCATGTGTCACTTAAGGCGCTGTTTCACTTGAGTAAAAAAAATGCGTTACCTGGCTAAAATTCGTCGAGGAAAAAACTCCCCCGGAAAAGAGCCGAAACGTTCCCCGTAGGGACAAAAAAAACATTTCCATACGTTCGGGGCTGTGCCTGGGAATTTAATGTGATAAGAACGTAAGCAAAAGGCACGGAAGTGACACACACATTAAAGCTGTTGGTGCTTTTGCTACCGATTTTTACATCCCTTTTCCCTGCGTTGCGTGTGACAACTCCCTTTTGCTGGTGGGACGAAAACAAAACAAAAAAGCAAACCATGCGCGCGTTTTCTCTCGAGCGTGAGAAGCAATATTTCTCTGTCATTTATGTTTTACTTATGCATGCAGCTTACGTTGAGCCCTGTGTATCCCCACCTCTTCCACTCACCCCCGTTACAGGGTGTTGATGTTTTATTTTTCATTCATTTTCTCCGGTGGCACTTTGGTTTCCTTACCTGGGGTAAGTCGTGCGCAAAAAAATGAAAGAATGGAAATAATCACTGGGTGGTAAGACTTTAAATGTTTCCCGACCTGTCTGTCTCGCGCGTTCTATCAAAGCTTGTGTTCACCCTTAATGGGGGTGTGATTTGTCACATTCGCTTACTTTTCGGTGTTGGGGAGGTGTGCTTCTGACACAATTATCAAATAATTCGACATGATTATGTTTCTAAGCAGAGCTCGCAAAGGTTCACTGGGATTCGTTTTTTTTTATTAAACCGAATTAATTTGTACCATCACGGAAAACAAATTAGCAATTTATAAAACTTTTTTTCATTGTACGTTGAAATGCATGGAATATTTGAAAATAAGTAATGGATTCAACAAGCATTAAAAACATTTTTAAAATGTCGTCATATCAAACAGAAGTTTCTATAAATTATAAAACAAAGCATAAAAGACACAAAAACATGAGGGAATCAAATGAACTACCATTTGACTATTCACTTTAACAGAGAACGATCTCGATTTTACTCATACCAAAACCGCCCCGTTTATCGCGAATGTCACATTTTCAATTCCGCAATAAAACTCGCCTACAATCGTTGGTAGGATATAAAAAAATCATAAAACTCGGTTGCACACATGAAAGTTCATTCGCTTCATACTGAACGATTTGATGGCAATCAACCTGAGGTTTTATGAGAGATACAGGAATTCTGCATCTGGTTTTTTTTAAACATAAATTCAAAAAAAATGAGAAAATACAACCGATATTGATCAGCAAAACAAATTTGTTGAGTTAACTTTTCAAAATGATTTCTACTAATTGGAAGGAATCGATAGATATGAATAAGGTATGCTATGAAACAGTGACTAACATCTCGTTGCTAATACAATTTCGCTTTTTTAATAGAGGAAAAAATTGAAGACTTAAATATTTGCTTTAAACTATACACTGTGAAGCCGTATTGAGAACTAATTCAACAGCAACTCATAGAATGATTTTTGTTTTGTTTTTTTGTTCTAATTCAAATCCGAAGCCAATTCGCACACACATGACCGTTATTGCTTCTCTGGCTTTACTTTTATTTAATTAATGAAATAGCATTAGAACTGATTTGTCGTGTCCACTTTTCGACGAGGTGTATCGAACTGGTTCGATTTCAATTTTCGTCCCGATGCCAACTTCCATGCGTGAGCTTTTAGTTTAGCGTCCGAACACACATAGAGAATCGTGAGCAAAATAAGGATCGAACATTAAATATCCCTTTTGGACCCAGCTGGGGGTGCTGGCACACAGAGAAAATCCTCGATTCCTCGATACCGTACTCTGGAGGTAGCTCGATTTCATTCCCTCAAGCCACTCCCAAAATAAGCGTTATGAATAATGCATACCACGGGCCCGGACGCTATGTATCGAGTGGCTTTCGTGAGCGAAACGGGAATAACCGTAGCCGTAGGGCTTTATTATACAGAAAAAAACCTTCATACAAAAACACAACATGCCCGAGAACCATGCGTCGAGCCCCGGGGAGGTACCAGAGCAGAATATTTAACACCGATGGGTCCGGCGAGCCGTCCGGCCGTAAATGGTTACCGTTCTTTACGGTCGCTTTCGCTTCGTCCCCGGGAACTGTCCCGTATGGGTTTGAGTTTTACGTTTTTTTTGGGGGGCTTATTTTATTTGTCAAAGGCTCGCCCGTTTCGATGACAACTGCTGTCGCCTGGCCTGGGAGGTTGAAAATTGGTAGCCACCGTTTGGCACGGATTTTTTTTCTCCCAAAGTCACACACGAACAAATGGAAGGATTAACTTGTGAAAGCTAACGTCATTGCCGGGCGCTTTCGGGTTGAGATTGTTTAGAAAATATTTTGAAATTTTATGAAATTGAAGTTGCAACCTAACCGAGACACTGTTTGAGGATATTAAAAACTGATCAATATACGTTTATGGTATGAGGAGCTATTACTAAAAGTAAGGAAGTCAGAAAGTAATCGCTTGCCATTGATATGAAATGTCAAATGAGCGCGCTGTTTACATATGCGAGGATTGAAGAGTTGAGATATAAAATATTTTTTTATGAAATTTTAAAGCAATGTTTGTCAAAATAGGGACTACAAATTATTGTTAACAGTAATTAATCGCAAAAAGCTTAGTTTTCATCAAGTGAAAGCTGAACATTTTAAAAACTAACAGTGTAACAACAACAACAATCCAATGAATCTAACATTCCTTTTCAATGGCACGCGATTCTATATCAATTTTGGGTGATTCATTAACCTCTCGTATTTAACCTCTTGTAAAAAACTAACTTAAATCCAAACGTACTTTGACACCATTTTGTATCTCAATTCATCATTGCTCTGTTCATTGAAATTTCATCACGTGTTCGGCGCTCAAAACATGGAAAAAGCCGTTCCTAAAATTCCACACATAGCAAAAGAATAAGATTTTTTTTTCTTCACTCCACACACAAAGTGCCATAAAATGCCTTCTGCACTCACAAAATTCCCAAAGGAAATCTTCCAAACCATTCGCCAAGATACGAATGTCCTTTTTGGAGTAATTCCGACCAACGATCGATAACTAGACCAAATCCTATTTACACGATTTCAAAAACACCAACACCCCGGTCTAGTTGCCTGTTTATGGACCAAACCGTTGGGTGCCGTATACTCCTCCCTCCACAAAAAAAGGTTCTATGAATTTCCAATTTAATGACCCCAATAATTTAGTGCCGCAATCGTTGCGTAAATTAAGGTGTGCATGTAACCTAATCCCGGGGGCGATTTTGAGCTTCGGGAGACGTTTCCTAAATATAGGTGGTCCCGCACGAAAGGTTAGGTACACCTTTACGGGAACATAAAACCTGGGACATGCTGCCCAACACGGCGAAATATAGAGCGAACGAAAATCGGGATTTCAATCGATGGGTTATTCTTCCCATACGGATCACCTTCGTAACCACTCCGGGCTATAAAAATACACCCAGGCAAACTTACCTTGTGCATCGGTGTACCCCAGAAATCGTTGAGAAACACGTTCTTGATCGAGGAGTGTGGTCGCAGGTCACGATTCTCCTTGATCGCACTAATGTCGTCGAACACGAAGCCGCAGTTAAGGCTGTTGTGGTAACAGAGTACGCACACCAGCGCAATCAGCGCCCCATACAGATGATGGGTGGCCATCTTTCTCCGGGCGTCAGTCGTTTCCGTGGACGTCTAACTAGCGGCGCTTTTGATGACCGGGACGTCAGAATCACCGGTACGATGAACGCATCAGTGGGAGAGAATCGATAATTTCACCACCGAAGGACACTTTTTCTGCACGTACCGGTCACTCACAGTTTTTCAACAGCCTGCAATGAGAAGAATAAAAAACGAGAAAAATGTATGAGATTAGCGGAATTGTGTCATTTTTTTTTTTTAGTTTTGTTATGACTTTTTGCTCCCCCTCAAGCCATCATCTTTTGGTCGTGGAAAATATTATCCAGATTAAAAATTTGACAACATGGCAACGTCTTTCCGGTGCCTTCACTTTTCCTACCCGATGAAAGCAAGTTTATGAGATTGAAGTTATTTTTTTGCAGCTATTTAAGGACTTAAAAAAACTTTGTTTCTTTCCTCTGTGTGTCTGTGAGTCTTCAAAATAGGACAAAAAAATGCTTTCCATCTGAAATATGGCAATACTTGCCTGCTCCTCTACTGCAATCTTCCGCACAGCAATAGCCGAAAGACCAATTCAACAAACCACGAAGCTTTGGGTTAAAACTTCTGCTCTTCTTCGAAACTTCTTGCCACTTCTTTACCAACGATGGACAAGGGAGTGCGTAAAATTTCTGCAGCACAATCTCTCTGTACAGTTTTCAACTACTACTTGAGCTGCTCCGGCCTGCTTCACCATCAACTATAGTCATTTTCCCACGAGCGGCATGAACGGATAGGCTTTCACCCCAAACACTGCAAAACCGTACACCCGGTACAACATTGTGGCTTTGTGTGGTACGGTAGAAAAAAGGATCGGTTTACATCGGTGGGAAGGAATAACAAAACTTCAACAGCGGCTCATCGTTGTTTTAAATTTGCCGGCACGATTAAACCTCACCAGAAAGGTAAACTAAACTCAAAGACGATCCCGAAGACGAACCTTTTCTTAATAAGAAAATCATACCGGCAAGATACATGGTGGATGGCTGATGGCGTCATCAAGTTGCACCAACCGCAAACAAGGCAAAACCTTCGCTGCGGGAAAACTAGTCAAGAGAAAGAGAGTGAGGCGGTTCGTGGCTATAGCGGGGATTATTTTTTTCTTCTTTATGTTGGACTTGTTCATGCTGTAATATACGCTCATACAGTGTACGCATACGTATGAGGGCATAATTTATATTCTGAGAAGCAGAGAAAACAACATTACGGTAATGAAAAATAAGGAGAATCTCTTCTTGGTGGTTTTAGAGCTGTAACAAAAGCTTTATACACAAGATGTTTCTCAGGATGTAATCAATTTTTTAGAATAACTAATTTCGAAACCAATGATATTTTGGCATAATATTTTTATGAATATAAAATTTTAATCCTTTTTAATTTTATTGTTTATTAATTCGAAAATGATCTTGGAAATGTGGCCACCGCTAAATGCCACATTAGAAATCAGTCTGTTCTGCAAAACGGTTCAATTGAACTTTCACTGCCACGTCGCGTTCCCGCTAGATGACGCTAGATAGCGGTTTCGGCTGAGTGAGGAGCTTCGGCTCAGCGAGGACATTCGGCTGAGCGAGATGAGTGCCGCTGAATAAAAGCCCACCGAAGCTGGCGCCAGGGCTCTTTCCCTAGCGACTCAGAGAACAAGCAGAGGTTTTTTTAACACCATACCAATTCACCACACACAATCCACACACTAACACACAAAATACACGTGTGCAATATAGAGTATAGTTAAAGAAAACTGCGTGTCGCGAGTAAATATTTAGGGAAAGAAATCCGTGATTGCTGGACGCAATCTTTGTTGCTGGACGCAACAATTTAAAAAAACCTTTCTCCAGTATTATAAATCCTGTGTACGCTCTCTCCGCGTGACCGCGTGCTACGTTTTCGATAGGACATCGAAAACACGCTATCTTTATCGGAAGGACTCCAACGAAGAAAGTTCGCGAGTGCAGTGTTTCGCAAGTGATTTAAAAAATGGAACAAGTGTGTAGCATTTGCAACGGTGCAAATCTAGATGATGCCGTCGCATGTGATAGATGCTGCCGATATTATCATCTCGCGTGTGTTAACGAGGACGAATCCGTTCACAGCCGTGAGTGGACATGCCAGATGTGCGTGCCTGGCACACCGCCGGTAGGCAGACAGGGATTCGACGATTGTACGTTCGACACGCCGTCCGTGTATTTTGCTCAACCCGCAGCGGTGACGCTCGATGATGAAGCACCCGGCCAAGGTGAGGAGCCCCCCGCCAGAATGAGACCGGTAGTCGCCACGTCATCACCGAACCATGTGGCTAAGTCAAGCGCCCCGAACGCTAATACGCTTGACGAAATTAGCCGCTGCTTCCATAAGCTAATGGAAGAACTTGGGACGAGCCGCGTGCAGCGAAGAGAGGAACCTAACATCGTAGAGCGGCTTGAAGCAGTTCTAGGCAACTTTGTTCAGCGCATGGAGCGAAGCAATGGCGCTGAAGCACGTGTTTCCAGTGGTCGGCAACCTTATTCTGAGTTCGGTGAAAATGATTTTCATGAACTTAGTAGAAGCCAAGTTGCAACCCGTCAAGCTGTAAAAGGGAAATTGCCGTATTTTTCTGGCAATCCAGACGAGTGGTCGATGTTTGAAGCGAGTTTTAACGAAACTACGCGACTTTGTGGATTTTCCGATGGAGAGAATACCATACGCCTTCAGCAAGCATTAAAGGGAAAGGCATTGAAGGCCGTTCAGTGTCGTCTTCGCAAATCGGATAACCTCAAAGAAGTGATGGAAACCCTAAGATCGATGTTCGGTCGGCCAGAGATCGTCGTTGGAACTCTTTTGGAGCAGATACGTCGTCAAGCACCTCCGAAGGGCGATAAGTTGGACACGCTAGTCGATTTCGCTATTTCAGTGGAAGAAATCTGCGCAACGCTCAGGTCAAGTGAAGTGGAAAACCGATTCGATGGACCTTTGATGCAGGAACTAGTCGATCGACTTCCTCCCTTTGTTCGTTTGCAGTGGGGCATACATCGTGTAACTACCTCACAAAACACGTTGCAGGATTTTGGAAAATGGTTGCAGACAATTAAAAAGGCGGCACTGCTCGTAACGCACCCCTCACCCAGCACCGAACATCGAAAGCATGTCAACATGCACGTGGAACAGTCGGCCGGCCCGAAACCAGATCAGCGATGCGCCTGTGAACAAGGATGCAGACACCCAGCTGAGTGCGCCGCATACAATGGTATGAGTGTATCTGAAAGGTGGAACCTGGTACGACAGAAATCGTGGTGTAAGCACTGCTTAAAAAAGCATCGCAATCTGTGTCGAGAAACCCGTGTCTGTGGAAAGGACAATTGTACAGCGAAACACCATCCAACGCTGCATAACCCCGCTTCGGCTCCAGGTAAAGCAATTAATAATTTCTCCCATTCTACCACAGCAGCAAGTGACGTACTCCTCAGGCATGTACCGGTCGTATTACATGCAGGAGATAAAAGAATACAAACCGTCGCGCTACTGGACGAAGGCGCGTCTGTATCACTAATGGAACACTCGCTGATGGAAGAGCTTGGTGCGTCAGGAATCCTGAAACCACTTTGCCTGAAGTGGACCGGTGGTCAACATCGCTATGAAAACAAATCAATGGATGTGAGTATTGGGATATCGGGACTTAAGAGTAACGACCACGTGTACGAGATAGATGTGCGGACCGTACATCGATTGGGTTTGCCGGCGCAGCGTGTTGAGCAAAAGGAACTACGAGCAAACTACAAACATCTGTCATCAATACCGCTAGCGTTGTACCGAGAGACACCACCAAGACTGCTGATAGGTATGAATAATTACCACATAACCGTGCCGCTAAAAACTGTCGAAGGATCTGTAAATGAGCCCATAGCCACAAAGACCCGCCTGGGATGGACAGTTTCAGGATGTATTTCTTCACAGGTAGCTTCAAAAACAGCAAAAGTAGTAGCCACCCACTGCATTGAACTATGCGATTGCCAAAATATCGATACGAAGATTGATGCCGCACTTAAAGGAGGGTTCGCACTGGATGATCCGTATAACAAACAACACGTGAGTACCCATTCCAAAAATGAAGAGCGAGCAATGATGATCCTAAAGCAAAAAACAAAACTTGTTAATAATATATACACTACCGCGCTGTTATGGCGCTACGATGATGTGACATTACCTAACAACCGCTCAATGGCAATGAAACGACTAACCTGTTTAGAACGACGAATGGAAAAGGAGACTCACATCCGATTGAAAATGAACCAGATATTAGCCGATCACGTAGCGAAGGGTTATGTAAGAAAACTTACCGATCACGAGATAAAGGCAGCACATCCTCGAAAGTGGTACTTACCTATTTTCCCGGTAATTAATCCTAATAAACCGGGCAAAGTGCGTATAGTATGGGACGCAGCAGCATCAGTAAATGGAGTGTCACTGAACTCAATGCTACTAACCGGTCCCGATTTATTAGCACCATTAACGTCCGTATTATGCCGTTTTAGAGAATTCAAAGTCGCTATGGCAGCGGACATTCAGGAGATGTACCATCAGGTCCTGATTAATAAAGAAGACCAAAACAGCCAAAGGTTCCTGTGGAGAAACGATGCAACACAGAAAGAACCAGATGAATACGTCATGATGCGAATGACTTTCGGGGCAGCTTGTTCGCCAAGCTGCGCACAATTTGTAAAAAATGCAAACGCTGATAGATACGCCGAGCAATTTCCGCAAGCAGCAGAATGCATAAAGTCAGACCATTATGTTGACGATATGTTGACTAGTGTAGAAACACTAGAAGAAGCGATAAGGTTAGCGAAAGAAGTAACCTTTATCCATTTGCAAGGCGGCTTTAAACTGCACAACTGGATGGCGAACAAAAATGAAGTTTTACGGGTCGTCGGGGACAACGGGAACCGCTTGAAAGAGATGATGCTAGACCATTCGACTGCAACCCAAAAAGTACTCGGCATGTGGTGGGATGCTAATAGTGACACCTTCCAATTTAAATTGCCGAATAAAGCACAAGAGGTCCTAGAGGGAAAAATAACACCTACTAAGCGGCAACTTTTGAGCGTTCTTATGACCATTTTCGATCCGCTTGGCTTAATCGCAGCTTTCATGTTGTTCCTCAAAGTACTTCTTCAGGAAGTGTGGCGCGCCGGCACTGGATGGGATGAGAAAATTCCAACCAACTTGGAAGACAAATGGAAGAAATGGCTCGCATGCCTACCTGAGCTTCAAAAGCTTTCAGTGCCAAGATGCTACCGCCTCGCCATCGACCTTAACAGTTGTAATACTGAACTACATATATTCGTCGATGCTGGTAAAGATGGATATGCTGCAGTGGCATATTTTCGGATCGAGTCGAACGGGCAACACGAGGTAGCGTTGATCGGTGGTAAAACTAGAGTAGCGCCATTGAAATACATCTCCATTCCCCGATTGGAGCTACAAGCGGCAGTTTTAGGGATACGTCTAGCTAAAACTATTGAAAAGGCACACCGAATACCAATTCAACGCCGATTCCTGTGGACAGATTCAAAAGATGTCTTATGTTGGATCAATTCCGATCACAGACGCTACAGCACATACGTAGCTCATAGGGTAGGAGAGATACTGGAAAACTCCACCATGAATGAATGGCATTGGGTGCCTACACTTTTCAACGTCGCCGATGAGGGCACTAAGTGGTCAAACCTTGACCCACACACCACATTTACCAAGTGGTTTAACGGTCCTGATTTTTTACGGAAACCCGAAGATGAATGGGACATGCCGTCGTTAAATGTCCGTACCACGGAAGAAGAAATGCGTCAAACCGTCACAGTGCACCATCTAACACAACCGCTAATAGCCATCGACCGATTTTCGCGATGGCGAAAATTGCAACGAGCAGCTGCGTATGTTTGGCGCTTTATTAACAACGCGCGCCAACCAAAAGCTTCGCGCATCCTGGGACCGTTAACTCATTTGGAGTTGCAACAAGCCGAACGCACACTTTGGATACAAGTACAGCGTCAAGAGTACCCAGATGAGTATAGGATCCTTCAGGAGGGGCAGGCGGATACTAAAAGAAACAGAATAAATCTTAAAAAAAGTAGCACTCTTTTTAGGCGAAGCCCCTACCTGGACACGTACGGCGTCATACGGCTACACGGACGCATCGACGCTTGCCAGCACATCAGCGATGACATGAAACGACCTGTCATCTTACCAAAAACTGGCCACCTCACCGACCTGATAATTGATGATTACCACCGACGCTACCAACATGCAAATCATCAAACCGTAATGAACGAAGTCCGGCAAAAGTTCGACATTCCGGCCTTGAGGCGCGCTTGTCATCGGGTACGGAACAACTGTATGACGTGCAAAATCCGTGACGCTACACCTACGGCACCCACAATGAGTGAACTTCCCGCAGCGCGTCTTTCTCCATTCTGCAGACCGTTCTCATTCGTTGGGATCGATTATTTCGGTCCGTTCCTTGTTGCTGTCGGACGGAGGCAGGAGAAGCGCTGGGGAGTACTATTCACGTGTTTGACCATCCGGGCGATCCACATTGAAGTGGCAACAAGTTTGTCAACCAGCTCTTGCATCCTCGCGCTGAGGAACTTCATCGCTCGTCGCGGTACGCCGTTGGAGATTTACTCGGACCGGGGCACCAACTTCGTAGGAGCAAATCGCGAATTGAAAGAAGCTATTGCAGAAGTCAACACCCACGAGTTGGTTGAAGCGATGCACCTTCCAGACACGATATGGAAGTTTAATCCGCCGGCTGCTCCACACTTCGGCGGGGCATGGGAGAGACTGGTGCAAACGGTGAAGCGCACTTTGAACAACATGCGGTTTGCACGTGCGCCAACAGATGCGGTGTTCGCGAACTGGCTGATGGAAGTGGAGTTGATAGTAAACTCAAGGCCGCTCACGCAAGTTCCCGTAGAAAGTGAAGACGAAGCGCCATTGACACCCAACCACTTTATTCTAGGCTCATCAGCTGGGACGAAACCCCTTAACAGCTTAGATGACTCGGCGGCCTGCCTGCGAAACAACTGGAGGACATCTCAAGCGTACGCAAATGTTTTTTGGCGAAAATGGGTCACCTCATACTTGCCAACGCTAACCAGACGAAGCAAGTGGTTCCAGACGAAGCGGGCTTTGAAGGAAGATGATCTGGTGCTGGTTGTCGACGACAACCTCCCGCGTGGATGCTGGCCAAAGGGACGCGTAGTACGGACAGTACCATCGAAGGACGGAGAAATTAGGCAAGTGCACGTGAAACTCGCTAGCGGAAAGGTTCTAGAGCGGCCGGCAGTGAAGATCGCTGTTATTGACATTGAACCACGAGATGGTGTTTTGACAGCTCAAAACACCGGGGCCCAGTGTTCTGCAAAACGGTTCAATTGAACTTTCACTGCCACGTCGCGTTCCCGCTAGATGACGCTAGATAGCGGTTTCGGCTGAGTGAGGAGCTTCGGCTCAGCGAGGACATTCGGCTGAGCGAGATGAGTGCCGCTGAATAAAAGCCCACCGAAGCTGGCGCCAGGGCTCTTTCCCTAGCGACTCAGAGAACAAGCAGAGGTTTTTTTAACACCATACCAATTCACCACACACAATCCACACACTAACACACAAAATACACGTGTGCAATATAGAGTATAGTTAAAGAAAACTGCGTGTCGCGAGTAAATATTTAGGGAAAGAAATCCGTGATTGCTGGACGCAATCTTTGTTGCTGGACGCAACACAGTCAGTTTTTCGATCATATCCATTATTTTTTTATGTTTTACATTTAATGGCAGTGAATGCTAGACAAGTATTGGTTTTAAATTGTGTAGAAAGCGGTCGATTTTTCAACATAAACCTTTTTCCTCTGTTTTGCTCTACAGAAAAAAGTCAAAGGAATTCAAGACTGGTTAAGGAGCAAGACCCTTGATCTCTCTCTTGATATTAAGCATTTGCGAAATATGACACATGTTCTGGCCTATTAAAAAAAGATGTCAAAGAACTGTTGGCTTCAAAATTACACCTTACACTGTCGCTAGACGCTTAGCGACTGTCGCGTTTGCGATCATGATATAAGCAGTTTAATTTTACAATTTTGGCGCGATTTTTCGAGCTGTCAAAGTTGTTACCCTTTTCTTAGAAAAGGTTTATTAACGTTTTCAATCGAGCCAGTAGTCGATGAGAAAGGCGTGTTTTTTTAAACCCAGTGACGATGTTTCGGAAAAAAGGTCATCGTCGGATGCTCCTGATTCAAATCAAACTTGTCCGCCTCTTTTTCCCATTTCATGAGAACATATAAGACTCTTTTTCAAATTAACAGCCATTCTTCTGTTTAAAACTAATATTCATATTTTTACAATAATTATATACAAAACATCCGTATAGAATAAATTTTAATGAAGCAATATAAGTGCAATGTAGAAGCAATGTAAGTGTAATCTGACCACGAAAATTCGCTCTCAATGGATTCGGGGTTTGGTCGTTGTAAATAAAAAGTGGTTTTAAACAACTTTTTTTACGACTTTCCCACGTTGTTAATGTATGAAGTGATACATGGCTGAATATGGTCACCTCGAACAAGAATAAGAACAAGCAGAAGAAGAGCATGATTTTCTCTTGTATCTACCACAATCCACCTGCAATCCATTTCCATGATAAATGAATTGAAAGCATCGTTGGGCGCATGCTTCCTGCTCATTAATTCTAAAGCCAATTACAATCTGTCACGCTTTACCCGCACCGAAAGCATCCGGATTTCGGTGTACGGAAAACAACAGTTATGGCACCATTTACCAGCAAAACGAACAGTATCATATCATCCACCGGTGAAGATGGGAGTGTATTTTTCCACCATGATCTTCACGGTTTTTGCTTCTCCAAGGACACATCCTTGTAGCCACTTTTCCCAAACAACCATTTAAAAGGCGAATTCTACGAAGCAAAAAAAAAAAACCTCCCGCAAACAACAGAAGTGAGCGGCAGCTTGGAGTTTTATTATTGAATTGCGACGCACATTCAACACATCCGCCACTTATCATCGCGCAAATCCACGTTCCGTAACGTGAGCCGATTAAAGTTATGAATTCTTGCCGCGAAACCGCACGAAACATGGCAAAGAAAAAGGGCAAGCCAGCTTGCCAGTCTGCAGCTGGGTTTGTTGGAGCAAACCTCCGGAAGGTGCGTACCGTTGACAAGCGACAACACTTCCGGCGAACTTCGCTCTCTTGCTATATTGTTGGTGAGGTGGATGAAGTTGTACAAATTCCAGCAAAAACCTCCCACGCGAATACCACACTGAAGCGACCGAGAACGTTAAAACCGCGGCCTGGAACAATTTGCTGCCCCACAGTTCTACTTTGGCCCGATCGTTGGGAGCTACATTTCGTAGCCAAACAAACGCCCGCTTTGAGGATGGTGAGGTGAGGTCCGGTTTTTCCTTAGGCAAGCTAAATTCTATCTTACTTTGTGAGTATGAGAGAAACCTTGTTCTTGGCAATAGTTCAGCATTAGGCCGACGAATACTGCCAGCGGATGATAAACTTTTGCCAAAGTGGTTTAAATACCTCGAGGAAGAAGATAAGCAAAAACCGAATGAGCATATTTTATTTGCATCAATGGATAATCATCATCGCAAGAAAAAGATCTTTTTCGAGAAACAAAATAATAATCATGAAGAAAAAAAAAACACTTGGAAAACAAGTTACGTCTTTGTGTGAAAAATTAATCTTAACCACCATTTATCGGTGGGGTTTAACCACAACAACCACAACTCAACACAAAAGTTGTTTAATAGATTGGAAATTTATCGATAATAATAAATTCGTGCCACACTTTCCATTTTGTTCCTGCAAAACCAACCCGGTTCAACAACCAGACAAACGGGGTTTTTTTGCGAGAGAGAAAAAAATCGATCCTTTCGGACGGGTTTTCATCACTTATCTGATATACGAAAACCACACACACACACACAATCTCACCTTTCCCTCCCGTAAAATCTGTTTTTCGTTTAAAATCGACATCAAAGTGAGTTTCGGCAAAAAAGGTGAAACCAATCAAGATATAATCGTGATATTCCCAGCCTCGGTGGAAAATTGTTCACGCAATACATTTCCTCGTCGGTTGGGTATATAATTTTCTACGATTATTGGCTCAAGAATATATTCGTCAAAAAAAAACGTAAAAAAAATATAACCAAAAACCAAAGCATTGAACGCTAACTGATGATGTCCGTTTTTAAAAGCATTACAAGAAGGCACGTTGGGGAGTTTTTTTTTTGTTAATAAAATGTCGCATTTGCCTCAACGATTTGGTAGAATAGTAAAATGGAAGCAGAAAATACCTTCCACATCCAGCAAAAAAGAGCCCCCAAGGTCATTTCGTTAAACGCCTGGACGACATAAACGGGGCGCGACAGCTGTGACGATTCTGGCACCATTTTTTCTCCCCAAAACATTTGTCTTTGTGTGCGTGTTTCGTGGGTTCTTTTTTTTTTTGGTTTTTGGTTATCGTTCTCTGTAACCTTTGGCATTGCTGAAGGAAAGCTAGTTACTTGATCGTCAATGCAATGTGCGAGTTGGTTTTGTATGTGTAACAGCAGGCAGCTTGGCTGAGCTGCGAAGAAATGCGAACGTGCGAAAGATCTCAAAAAATGTCTCCTTCGCGAAATGAATGCAAAAGAAAAAAAATGGCCAACAGCCCAAAAGAGCGTTGACGAGCAAAAAAAAAAACACACCAACACCACCGAGAGGCCACATCGCCAACTGCCAGCGGCATTTAAAATGAATGGTACCGGGAAAGCAAAGATGAAATTTAGCACCACGATGTCGTGCTGAATTTTAAGTGCCACTCCTTGTGCGTATCGTCCATCGTCCATCGGTGAAAGTTTTGCACGTTTCATTCGTCCGGGGGAAATAAAAGGTGAACAAAAAAAACACCCTCCCCATCAGGCACTACAACGAGCGGTACTCGAAACAGGCAGCAACAGGCCGCCTTTTTCCGGTTGCTTCCGCATCCGGAAAACTGGAGCAAAAAGACCACTGTTTTTGTATCTTTTTTTTTATTTTTCCCCCAAAAAAATCGCGAAACCTTACGTCAGCGAATGGAGTCGAAAAGTCTGGACCACCGTCGATTCGCACATGGCCATGATCAGAGTGTGGGCTTAAAGTGGTAGCGAACCAAAAACAAAAATTGCACGCAAAAATTTCCGTGCACGAGCTGTCCTGGTGAACGTGGTGACCGAGGAGTTTTTTGGTGTCTTTGAAAGCAAAAGCGAGGAATGAAAAAAAAAAAAAAATAAAACGAAACGACCAAAAAAGCAAATCACTAACTGGACAAGCCTATAAAAAGGATACGGCTTCAAGGCGGATGAACAAATCGGGACGCATTTTTACGCTTCGCACGACATTTCCAACCCAAAAGCGCCGATCGGCTGAGACTTATGGCCAATTTTCTTCCCGTTCTAACTATGGCGGGACACAGAGGCAAAGACTAATTTTCACGCTTCGCATTGGTTCGCTGCTTCGTTTGTTTTTGTTTCAGTTTTTTGAAAGATGTGGACAAAATATTAATAAAGCATCGCAAGGTCCGTAAGCTCCGCTAGTCGAAAGCAAAGTTCATGCGGTTTTTTTCAGACGAACAATGAAGTACACAAGGAAAAACCCCTACTGACAGCACTCACATGGAAAACCACTCCAAAGTAACTGTGGTCGACAAAGAGAGAACAAAGAGAAAAAAATGGCACTCCACTTTAAACGCTCGTCTATCGGTTCTAAACCGTTGGGTAGTATGATTCTGTTCCCATGAAAAGTGATCCAACTCCCGAAAGATCTTAGCGAGCGAAAGTGTATTGAGAAAAATGAAATGAAACAGTAAAATTTGCCTTCCGTACGGCAAACATTATACTATCCAGATTGAAGCTTTTCTACACCTTTTTTTCAAAATGGTGCAAAAAACGAGAAAAAACGCAAGGATTTACATCACCCCCGTTACAAATGGTTTATGGCGCACACAGTTTGGACATTCGACCAGGGCACTGTTTGCCCCTTTTAAGGTCGACACAAACCGTACGTCTCCGTTTTATATCACCACTTAAACGCACATGCTAGCGCTGGTAGTGGACAAAAAAAAAGCAAAAACCAAAAAAAGCCACATGAACCGGGCCCGAGGTTGAACAGATCATGCAGTTCTAAAGGTTTGTTTTTTTTTTTGAAAACGAGAGCAACATGAAATGGAAACAAAGGGAGACAATAGCCCCAGGACACTTTTCTCGTAAACTTGAGAAGTAGCAGGTTTTCTAAACGATACTACCCGGACCTTCATTTGAACCTTTTGCATTGGTGTAAAAGATTGAAAACGCTTTGCATTAAAATGGTGCATAAAAAACCGGAAAAAATGAAAGAAAAAAATTATGCTATTTTTGAAACATTTATTTTTTTGTATATTTACAGATATTAAGAAATTTATTATTTTTCTTAATAATTTTACATTTGTCTAAGGAAAAAAAATCGAGATTAACAGAAATAATAACTTGAAAATATTTTATTTTATTTTATTTTATTTTAATATTTTTCTAAGTTTCTATCCAAGGGTAAAATGTCGATGATGTTTTCTAGAAGCCTTATCAAACATAAGGATTAAACTAAACTTGTCTGATTCAATAATCTCTCTTGATTTCTAGTATATTTTCTAAAATATTGCCAAACTTTGTTTGAAGAAACAAAAACATAATTGATTTCCGTCACTGTATTCGAAGAACTCAATTAATTTCTGTACTTCATGGAACTACAATTTTAAACAAATATTTAATTGTCATTTAAATGCTTTTTGCAGTAATTAAAAATCTCTTCTAGCTTGAAAAGAATTAAACGTTTTTGAAGGGATTTACCCTAAAAGTTAAATTGAGAAAAAAAATCCGCAATTCCCAGCTTTAATCAATACGATGATAAAAGCATATATTTTTAGTAAACGCTTTCGCAGTGCTTTACGTGCTAATTTTTCCAATCAAACCGTACACGTTAAATAGAAAAAAAACACCTATACAGCAAACACGATTCACCAACAAAAACTTAAACCACTCCTGTTCAACGACACCGATGAAAAGCCCAAAGTCGAGTAAAAGGCAAACCATATCATGATTAAAATAACCTTCGCATGCATAATCCAGCCCGGCAGCAGCGGTCACGAACGGCTGGCGAAGATGCTCATCATCGGCAGTCTCAAAGCCCCCGAACGAGGGCTGGAAAATTATGAATAATCCATTGTATAATGCACTTTCCGGTGAGCCCCGGGTTGAGCGAACCGAACAAAGGGACTCTGCGAGGGGAATAATTTAAAATAAAAAGAAGGCAACAAAAAACATGGACAAGAAACAAGCTTCAGCAGCAACGCGCGAGAGATGGCAAAGAATACTATCGTTTCTTCACTGTCATGGAAAAGCATGTGGAGTGAAAGAGCTTTAAGTTGCCGTTGTAATATATTCCTTCAACCTTCGCCAGCACACACATGCATCCAAAGGAATTGAATTAATTTTCTCGCACATCGTAGCGCGGACTTAGCGACTTATTAACTAACATCCCAAGGAAAATCATACAACAGTTTCCCACGGTCCGGAAAAAGGGACGCAACATCAGCAACGACACAAAGCACACGGTTGCACACGGTTACGGCACACACTCACACACATACAGTACCTTCGCACGTCCGAAGTTTGGGATGCTAAAGTTAGCATCCTCACTGGGTCAGGCCACAGTGCCGCGTTGTATCCCGGGGTAGCTTCGGATCCGTTTCCTTGGCAAACAACCGTTCAAGTCACGTCAACGGCTAGCCAGGCACGAACTACGAGGTTGACTTTTATTCACACAGAGGCAAGCAGGACGAAAAGAAAAACACACGACGGGAAAACCAAGGTGGAACGAGGGTGGAAAACTGAACCGAAGATGGAAAATGGTCACGGGCCCGGCTCATTAGTTTTTGGGTGGGTGGTCCAATGGTTCGAAGTGTCTGTCTTGTGGGACTCACATCGCGCGATAGAATGGACGGAAAACTTCTCTCCACCACAAAGCCACCCACCCGCGGCCTACTCCCACAGATGATGCTCCGTTGGGATGGCTATAGCGAAAGTTTCCTTTTTATCTTCCTTTTATTCCCACCACGCCCGTACTTGTGTGCAAGCAAACGGGCCACTACCACACCCTACCCGAAAAGTTGTTCCTTTCGTTCGGGTCATAAGAAGGAATGCAAGGAAAATGTGAGCTTGAAACGAACCGCAACGAGTTATAGGAATGGATCCCCCCGCGAGAGGGGTGGAACCTCATCCCATGAAGAGATGTTAGCGCGGCAATGGAAAATCGATAAAGGTGAAAGATTTTGCCACTGCATCAAACCAAAAAAAAAAAACGCCGCGCCATTACATTACGCAAATTCCCGGGGGCCCACAAGGAAAATTCCGCGCACTAATAATCATTCATGATGGGGCTGCCGAATGATATTTATGCTCTCGCGAGAATGCTTCACATTGCTTTCCTACCGGGATTGAATGATGTTTTGCCCGTGGGGAAGGGCGTGTAAAGTTTTTAGCCTGTGGATGATATGGGTGGTTCGAAGGAAAAACCAGTGAAAAATATGATATGCTTTAATGCGAGTATTTTCAGTAAAGTTTTATAAAAACATATTTCCTGCATTGTGTAATAGCATGCAATGTTAAACATATAAATGTTTTAAATCTGGCATTATTTTGCGCTTCGAGCTTTAGAATTTTAAATATGTTTTATCTTTGAAAATTAAATAGTTCGAAAATCAAACAGGGATACAATTTAAAGCAAAAATATTTTAGTTTTAAAATGATTTTATCTTTTCAATAATTTTCTCAACATATCCCAATTAATTTTTACAACAGTATCTTTGTTTAAACTAAGGACTGTGAGTATCGATTAATTTAGAATATATTTCATTTAACTAAAATTTCATAAAAATAAGTAAAATTGCACCCAGACGTAGCTAATAAAACATTCTAACGGCGCTCATATGCTGCTGATTTTATTCACCATCCTGTTTGCTCGTTTTATTTCGTGTTGTTTGTGTAACCAATATCGTTAATCGAATCCTTATCGTGGAAAAAAAGCTCAATCCATCACACTGAGTTGCACCAACTGAAATTGGGTATTGGGCAGCAAGATAAATTGATTTCAGTCACGAATTCCAAATGAATCTAGTTGATTAATATATTTCACCTGATGCACGGAAAGAAACACGAATATCTGTATAAAGCAATTCTCAACCCAAAGCAGTAACTGTGACTTCATTTTTCTTTTTACTAAAATGCAGAGGCATTCAGAGAAAGGTAGATATCTAAACATTTTAAATAATATAACATTGGCTACATGGATACTTACTTACTTAATATTATTTAAAAAAAACATTACTAATTTACATATAAAAATATGCAATAATCTTCCTTTATATGAAAATTACATCCTGTTATTTTATGTTTTTCATTTTCATCAAAAAAATTTCATCATTTATTACAAAACTGGCCTGACCTAAAAATGAAGCTTTCATTATTGAAGTTGGTGATTTAATAAGTTGTAAATATGTTAACAATAACCTAATCAATGAACTGCTGTAAAATTCCTACTCCAATCTGCTGTTTCATAACACACGAAAATGCAATTACTAGCATAAATCGGATCTATTGAGTCTAATTAAAAGCCAATCATGTGCAATGGTTCGTAATGTAAATTCTCTCACACCGGACGCAATTGAGAGTAAAGTGGACAAAGGGGTGGGAAAAAAGCACCAACATCATCACCATCATGCACACCCGCCGATAGGAAACTAAATACTTTCAATTATTCCACTCGATAGGGTCAAACATTGGCCAAAAATGTACTTGTAATTAAACAACTGCCTCCATTACTGATACGCGTGCAGTCTCCATTATCGGATGACAACACAAACACGCACACAGACAAAAAAAAAGTTGACCTCAAAAATGGGATATCGTGGAAGAGTTCAAAATGGAGAAAATCACCTTTTGGAGTGGCCGTTTTCAGCTATAAATGTAGAATGCTGTTATTCATTTGCACATCAACTTTAAGTGCCTCGGGAGAAAAATATCTGTACTTTAATCAGCTGGACGTTTGCCTCAGTCGTTGTTGGTTTTCGAAATAAAATTAACTATCATTTCATTACCACAACACTGACCACCATGCCCGGCACACTACACATCGCAACATCCAGACACAAAACCTCCATTTCCATCATGGAAAGCTTCTGGAAAGTGAGCTTCTTGGCGGGAATGTTTTGGGTGAAGTTATCAGATGGCTCGTGTTTCGACTGTGCCGTGCCAGAATCCCATCAGAATTTCATTGTTATTTTTCAGTTACACGAAAGTTATATTAAATTTTCTCACTCTCACATCCTTTGCCACATCCCCGCCCATAACTCCTTGTCCTTGTGCTGTGCCTCAACGCGAACCCACCAACATCGTACGAAAAAGCTAACTTTTCACTCACAATGCCTTTTTCGCAGCGTTCTTTTTTTTTAACCACACAGTGCCGCTTTCTTGATACTCATCACAAAACGTTGCTGTTTGCCTCCAATAGAGCACACCGACGTCGCTTCCAGTTCGGAAAAGCCTTAACTTTCTTCGTCAATTGCTTCGGGCTATTGGTTGTGTTGGGAAAACTGGTTTTCTCGCACACTAACACAAACACACACGCACATGTACACCAAATATAACAAGAAAACATACTTTTTACTTATGTTTTCGTTTGTATGAGGTTGTTACCTAAATGTTACCCAGCAGAAATGAACTCGACACCGAACAACAACAAACCAACAAAAACCAACAAAAAAATAGAAGGAAAATTTTGAAAAGACGCAGGACATAAACAACTAGCAGGACGTACTTTAGCGGTTCTTATGGATATGGGAAAAAAGAGCAAAAACCTACTCCGATATCAAGCTTCCTTGATAACTTTGTAACATTTAGAACAGCGAGGGCAAAAAAGCAGGGAGTGGAACAGGGTTTTCCAAACAGTTTTTTTTTCAGTGATGGACCGAGACACGGGTGTCGATATGGAACTTTTCGTGTTACGAAGCCGACAATCGACGAACGAATGCAAGTCGAAATGTAGGTAAGGTTTTTTGGGGAGAAAATAAAACAAAATCTTCTATGCAACTTTACCAAAGTGCAAGATAAGACACAAACACTGCTGACGTCCAACAAGTCGCGTGCTTTGTACTTATTTAGTTTCGTTTAGTAAAAGCATGCTGCAAGAAGATGCAAAAATGGCTCCCAAAATTAATCCCGATACGAATTACGAAGACGGGTAAGACAAACTTTTATCGTTGAATCAAAACAAAAGCTACCTTTATGTGAGCAATACATCATACTCTGCTGAAAAATCAATGATTTTTTTGTTTTTTTTTTTTTTTTGCTCGGTTAGAACGGCCTGGCCGTATCAAGACTTATTTTACCAGGAGCAGGATAGTCAGTCCATGCTACGGGGGGAAGGTCCGGATGGGATTTGAACCCGGTCCCTGCCGTGTGGACGGGCGCCGTTTTTCACATGCACCACCGGGCCGCCCCTTTTTTTGTTTTATTCATCTAGGAAAAAAAATCTTTTCTCAGTCTTTAAGTGGCGGCGTGTTGTAAGATTTAAAAAAAATGAACGTTTGATTTAAAATGAAAAATCTTTCAAACTGCAACACTTAAATTCGAACATAAAACAATAAAGTGACAGAAATTTGAATTGTTTGTATAAAATAACCTTTTATCGAAATGAAAAGAGTTTATAAACAGTTAAAAGTTTGGGAAAGGAAATTTGTGAAGATATACTCTAAACCCGAGTTACTCAAGTTAGTCTGAATATGATGAAAACTTGACATCACAGGAGAACTCATTGAGACACTTTTTTTAACATATTTATCCACGCACAAAAGCGCCTTTTATGAAACTGTTTCAAATTTTATTAGATGTTTACACACGAAAAATTGAAATTAGAATATATAAAACACAATGAAAAAAATTCTAAGAATTTTAATAACAATAAAAACAAAGGTTTTTTCCAAAGGTTTTTTTTAAAAGGTTTTTTCATATGCGTAAAGATAAGCAAAACAAAAACATTGTTTGAAATTTAAAATGATGTTTCCATTCATCAACGAAATGTGAAACATGAAGCTGAAACCCTCATAAATCTGAAATCCGACACAAAACAAACAGATATTGAGTTAATGGAAACAATCTCTATGGCCGTGTGTAACGCAATAGCGCTCATTATAAATCAAACACAGATGTTCTTAGAAACCACCATTGCTTAGGCATCATTACAAACAAATTTCCACCACACTCTATTACTACGGCACAGGGAAAAATATCCACCTCCAAGCAGCAGCATCAACAGAGAAATTAATTCCCCTCCTGTCGTATTGTCCATTGATAGCCAACCATGCACGCTTGCCAAACACTTTCACGACGAAAATTGAAATGATACGCACAAAACCAGCTTTGATCTCGAGCGAAGCGAGCTTTCCATTCCAGCCGGTTTGGTGGGAGAATCAGGAAAACGGGCCGCATTTTACAACGGATTTCCCTTTCATCTTCGTTACCCCTTGAGGGGTTGTATTTTTGTGTATTTTTTTTTTTTGTTGGGTTCTTTCAATTCCCACCCATTGGGCCAAAGAACAAGTGCGGCAAGTTTTAAGATGATGATTTTGCTCTTAAAGGTAACTTAAACGTAAGCATTTTCATAAAAAAAGCTCCAGCTTCGGTGGGTGGTAACGATAGGGCTGATGATGGAAATCAGTCTCAAAGGAACGGTATGGCAACCGGAAATCGCTCCATTTTCCTGTGCCTGAATCGGCATCCGGTACAGCAGTTGGTAGCTTTTTCTGTTCCATGCTCCATTTTGTGGAATTGAAAACATTCAAGGCATGAAATTGCTTTAAAATATAAAGAACAGAACAAAGCCGAAAAGCAGCCAACGAAGCCGTTGTAACCTGTCAAGGGCGCGCGATCGAAATGGGGGAAAAAATGGAAGTACACAAATACCCATGGCAGGCACCAGCAGCAGCTTATACTCTACACGTTTCACCATTTTATTGCGACTGCATTACGATTGCTACCAGTGGGCGGTGGTATCGTAAAACCTGGTGCTAAGAAAAACCCTTCTAATTCACTGCAAAACTCATTCCAACCGACCGAAGTTTTTGCCAAAGTTGGTGCCGTGTCAAACAATCACATAAATATAAACCTATGGGCTCCGCCAGGGGGAAACGAGAGGCAACTTGTAAAAGCAAACCAAATTCTTTACATGTACAAAATTGAGCATAAAGTTAAAAATAATTTTCATTTTTCGATTCACTTTCATTACACCGCACAGCGGATTCTATCGTGATAAGGCTGAAAAGATGAAAATCATTTGTTCAAATACTGATTCGTTGTAGTGGGGGATTCCGTGTTTTTTGACGGATTTTTGTGTGTCAAATGCACCCCTGTACAAAACATAAAATGAATCGAGTATAAAGAACTGTTAACCGAATGGTCATGACGAGCCTGATCATATCAGAATTAGAGTTTATCAAATTTAATTATTCATTGATCCATTTAGTGTACTGTGGAAAGAGGAATTAAGGGTATCCTAAGAACTGACACTAACGTAGCAAACATTCAGACTTTTCGATCGATTAATTGACGAGGCGAAGTTAAAATATTCACAGAAATTATTGAAGTTCCACATCAAGCAGATTCGTTAAGGATATACAATTGCTTCAAGTTAAAGAGCCAAAAAAAATTCTATTTCTGATAATTCGTTTTGTAGCAAAATTATCCAATCTAGCCAACAAATCAGATTATCCTGATCAATTTATATGCCAATAATTTTTCGTTACTCACTTTAAGTTACGCAGTGTGTTCAGGAAGTAGAAAAACCTAACAGACAACATGTACAATAGTCAAATTAATTTGTGACTCCAGGGACCTTGTTCAGTTATTCCAAAGACAGCAAGACTGACATCAAGGTATTGATGTCTTATTGAACTAAAACATACACTAAACACTTTAACACATACAGAGTAGGCGAACTCTTGTGAAGGCTGCTTACAAAGGAATTCTAGGATTTTTGGTCAAATAACCCAGGAGTCACGGATCTCTGTCGTACGGATCACATCATCACTCAATGGAGTATAGTTATTCATGGAATGCCTTATACACGCTTTCTAAAGGCACACAATATATCAATAAAAATACTCAGGACATAGACACTTCTCCATTTGTAGCAGTTGTCACAGTTTTTTTTTGTTGCTAAGTTTGGCAATTAGCTTCAGTTTTGGTGGACAGAGATATCCTCAGAAACGCCTCAGACACGCGATATAAATATTCTCAGAAAGATCCTCATTCTCAAGATCGTCTTAATGGTAATAAAAAAAGATGTCCTCAGAAAGTGTGGGGACGCAGAATTTGGGAGTATAGCAGATACATAGTTGAAGAAGTTGGAAATACTACCATGTCTTAGGTCAGAAGTGCTCACAAAGATTGACTTCTGGTGCTTTTAAGGTATATCTTAAACAGTTGCGACACTTCCAACCTGAGAAGTTTAACCATCATTAGGTATAGTGATGAAGATCTGATAGAATGCTGATTTAAGGGCCGTGTAGAACTATATCACCTAGAATCTTCCTCTTTCTTGGATTTACGGCCTCAAGGTCATGCCGGCTATTTCTGGCTTACTAGAATTATTTTTACCACATAGCTGGAGAGTCACTCCTTGCTATGGTGGGACCGGATGGGATTTCATACGCTAAAATTGATCGCCTAGAATATTTATAGTTAATAATAAGCGTTCGGAACCTTAAGGAGACAAGCCTCATCAAACCTTCATGAATTGACTATACTAGTAGTTAGAAAAAATTGTTTAATAAAGAACCAAATATTAGACATAAAAAAACATTAAATGAGCTTAGTAAAGTCAACGTTTAAATTTGAGTTCTTAAATAGAATGGCTAAATGTAGCTACAATTAACAAAGTTAGGAATGTATTTACCATTTTCGACGAAGAGCCACAAGGAATGTGCCACAATAAATGCCGGAATAAATATTTTATAATTAAAAACCAGAGGTTGCAAAAATAAAATATTTTTCAGCTCATCTAAACGACGTCAAACCGCCATTTTCAAGCGTATCTGATCGAACACGTGAAAGGAATCATCTTGATGGGGTCAGCAGAATCAATAAAATTAAACCCACCCTTTCCCCCCTTCTTCGCCCCCACCGCTCTACCGTCGTCCCACAAAATGGGTGGCCGCTAATGGCCACGCAACATTTGCTCACATATCGAAACCCGAAATTGGAGGCGTACTGGAATCCTAACCGTACACCGCAATACCTCTCCAACACGCTGCCGCCACTCTGTACGGGTTTTTGCTGCTAATGGTCTCGATAAATCCGATCTAATTAAGACACACTCTTGGTCCAGCGGAAAACCACAACACGGTAAGAGAAGGAGAATCCGGTTGCCGGTTGGGTGGAAACGTGATGAAAGATACTATTCCTCGCCCGGGGGACAAAAGGGAGCGGTTTGTAGGGCGGAAGAGGGAACGCTGGACAGGAGATTGGTGAAATATTTATTACAGTAATAAGTCCTATCAGTCGTCGTAAATCAGTCCTTCCTTCGATCCACTCGGTTTCGGTGTCGTCTTACCCACCCTGTCTGCGCCCTTCCATATCGGGCGGCTGATATCGAATGAATTCGATTAATTATTCCATCGACACCGTACCCAACAACCGACCATGCACGAGATGACCGGGGTACGGAGCATCGATGCGTGCTGATTCATTCAACACAGCCTATTTTGCACTTTCCGATTTTACCACAAGAAAATCTTAACCAACTGCTGTGTTGCCAACTCAAAACGAATGAAAATCCGTGCCTTTTGCCGTTGCTTCGAAAAGGGATGAAAACTCGTCCCCAATACCAGGTTGTCAAGTGGAATGTCATTCTAGTGTAAAAGGGGTGGGAAATGAAAATGCATCACTGCTTCAGTGTTAAAGGACACTCTAAGGACACATCGCTACGGGAGGGAAACACCATATGGTGCTAGGTACCCCTTGGACTTTCACAAACGTTGTCATCTGCAAGACGAGAAAAGGAAGAATCTAAACTCACGACAAACACACATACACTCCAGATAGGATTGAATTACATATCCATCAAACAGTACGCACACCGACACCAGACACACACACACAAACACATAAGAAGAAGGCAGTTAAAAGCTCGTCACGAAGTAAGCTGTGGTAGTAAGTTAAAAAAAAGGAAAATAGGAAAATTCTCCAATACGTTAACTGCACTACTAGCCTACTTTTCTTCATTCCTGGCACAGTTGTATTCCTGACTCAATTATTAGACAGAAGACGTTGATAGGGGTTGTTAAAAAGGAAAATAAATTATCAGTTTCATTTGCGGTTATTTTTCCCAAATAAGAAGAAAATTCTGGAAAACTGAATGCATAATATTTTACTGAACTGGCTACTTACAAAACCACAATCTCTCGTTTGCTTCCTTATTATTTTTTTGTCGCCTTTCTTTTATCTTCCTCTCACTCTCGCACTTTATTTTGTAATGAGGAATTTTCTTTCGCGAAAATTATTAGTAATTTTAGGCTGCATTCGCAAACGCACCTGCAACGCTTCTAAATCTAAAGCTTCCTTCTTCTGCACATTTTAACAAACAAATACTTTTATCAACACTTTTCCTTTCGTTCGCACTGGAAAACACGGCATACCGTTAAAGAAACTAACACTTTTCCGGGAATGGATTTTCAGGGAGTGCAGTGGAAAATGGGAATGGAAAATGCACACTTCATCCCTTTTTTGAATGCGGTTGACACACCATTTCTTTTACAAACTACAAGCACATCGACTACACGGCACACATCTAGAAACATATACACTGCTTTAGCCAATTTATACACACACACGCACACACGTTTACACACTTCTAGTGCTACTAGATTCGCCACTGCACTGGGAGAAGAAGCACCACACGAACTTTTCAAGCAAGTAACGAAGTATACGCAGCTTTCGAGCCAGTGGATTTTCCACGATTTTCTTTTGAATTTTTTTTTTTGTTGCTCTAAAAGTTCTGCTCTAAATTCTAAAACACACACACACGCACGCGATTTTTAAACAACAATTTGACGAGAACGAAAATTAAGCTAGTGCGAGCTGTAAGGTATCTGTTGTAGAGAAAAAAATTAAGATATTGTTTTAATTACATTTAGGCATTTTGATAAGTGTAAATATTATTTTTGTTTGATAGCAGTAACTTTGCGAAATGGGGCAAAACTCCAAGTTCTTGCTGAACTTTAACGAGGTGCCGATGCGAGAGAAAAAGAAAGAGAGAGAGCGTAGCTCTACGTTCCGAAATAGTGGCACATAAAAACATTGAAAATACAAGAGTACAGAGCATTTAAAAGACCTTTAATGGTACAAGTCCGCAACACTAGTCACATTAAACAGTTTCATCAAACAATGCACAATTCAGCATTTGAATAAAATATGCTATTTTATGAAAAATTTGCATCAGCAAATCGCTCACACAAACACCGTCTCGCTCTAAACAAATCTTGTTTTGACATTTCCCACATACGGCACTCCCATTAACCACTTGTTTCGGTAGCCAAAAAAGCGTGAATAAACGGCACCCATCGGAGCTTTCCTTCTGTGCCGTGAACGGTATTTGATTACTTTCTGCCTGTCCCATTGATTTCGTACCGGAAGAGATAACTTTTCACTAATTGTCACCGTCCTGCACCACCTAAATCGCACCAGACGCTGCGGAAACAATCTGCAGACACATTTTAAACGCGGCCGAGAACGGCACGGTTTCCATCCGAACGGACGTGTTTGTCACTTGTTTTCTACGGTCCGGCAATAGTAATTCAATTACACCGCACATTCCCGGTTCAATCAGCACAATCTTTCACCTGTTTTCACCTGTTTTTCTTTCAAGAACTCTCCCGCACCAACCTGCTGACCGAAATGCAGAAACTTCTTCATCGAATTTTATCTGTCAATTTGGGAAAACGTCTGACGCAGACGTTTGACCTTGCAGACAGCTGCGCTCTCTCGCTTGTGCGTTCCCGTTCTCGCTCCCTCTCTTTCTTGCTAGCGTGCTCGCACATCCGCTCTCACCATACGTCTGACGCGTGACGTATCAGTTTAAACCGACCGTTGAGAAAATCTGACGCACCGAAAGAAAACCTGTGCGTTGGTTATAAGGGTAAGTTTCTTTGGAAACAAATTTGAACCGTAGCACAAACTGAGACACTTCCGTTCGCGAGTAAAGTGACCGACAGACTGAAGCATTCGGTATCACATGATCGAGCCTTTTGTGTTCTGTAACGGTACAGAAGGGAGAGCTTCGTATCGGGTACGACGGAACTGCATCCGTTTCGGGACGAGTATGCGCCGTGTTTAAAGTAGCTAGAGGGGAAATGAACAAAATGCTGTCAGTCCGAACAGCAACGAGCTGTTGCATGTTAAGGGTTTTTGGATATTTTTTTGTAAAGAAGATATTTTTTTAAAAAACGACTTTTCTGTACGGTTTGAAGTAACTAAGCAAATAACTGCTGGAAATCACTTAATAAATAAATTTACTTGTTTCTTAACCTTATATTCTGTCATAATCGTAGTTAAAACCATTACTGTTCTCAATTAATCATAAATTAGAAAATGGCAAACATAATAAAATAAAATAAAGAGGAAACTAAATAAAAATGACAAAAATACGATGACCATTTCAAAATAAATATCACACATTCCCCGCCGGCAAACTGACAGCATTTTTCTCCTAACATCCTTAAAATTTCCCCACCGAAACGAACAAACGCATGCGTTTGCATTGACATCGTGTCGTGAAAATTCCCCTAGGACAACGGTACCCGTACCCGAACGTAGGTCATTCTCATTCAACCAGCTACCGTCAGGATCGTCATTGTACTTGCCGTTTCGTCAAACCGGGGTCACCCGAAGGTATATCAGCAACGGAGAAAACAGACTAGAGAGGCCAAAAACAGCAGCAGCAAACCCCGTGCGGAATAGTACGCGCCACCCCTTGGTATCGTTGCACCAATAAAAGCAAAACGCATCATTATCAAAAAAGTGAAACCGATGCTGCAGATCCGTGCCGACAGGGTGAGCGCAACAAGCCAACCGACCCTACTTGGAAAGTACAATGCCATCCCGGGAGGGTTCGGTCTTTTCCCCTAGGGGGTAGGGTTGTTAAGGTGCACGTCCCGCATATGGGAATTGCGTCGCGTGTTTCAAAAGTGAAACTCAGATCGATGAGGGTTCCTTTACCTTTCACATGCTGGCAAAGAAGAAGTCATTCAGGTTCGGTGAAATAGGATGATATTAATTAACTCGTCACAGAGCTAACGAAATGCGCGCGTTGGAAACGTGGAAGGGATGGAAGAAAAATTGGTTTGATAGTTTTCGTTTGGGAAAAAGTTTCAACCCTCACTCAGTGGTGTAGCTCTGGATGCAGGAACTGCGGCCAACGAGGACTCCTCGTCCTAATGAGAGTTCTGAATCTAGACATGAGTTTTCACTTCCAAAACGTGTCGAGTGGTGGAACCACTGGAAGCCTAAGGATGGAAGGGATGAATTTCGGAAGGGAGAAAAGTTTTTCCCAAAACGTTCATCCCTTAAAGTAAGAAGTGTTCCTTTACGGATGCGTCTATAAAACAGCAAAGATTCTACTTTCTTCCAATCTTATCAGTACGGGATTAAGCAGGTGATATGTTTGAACCAAAAGCAGAAAGTAAAGCTAAAGTAATTCCTATCAATTTATCAATGTGCTGCGTATTTCAGCGAATAGTGACAACTTTAAATCCTCCACTATTCATCATTTCAAATGCAAGTTTTCTTATCGCTTTTCCAAATTAAAAAAAAAACTAAAAAAAGGACCGCAATAGAAATTGGAAAAAAAAAAAAGGATTGAGAAATCATAATCAAAGGACATAAATTTATCAATGCCACATGCTAACACCTTGCCCGTGCGCCTTATATAGGTAGAGAAGCAAACGAAAACGAAAATGTAGAAAGTGACCAAAAAAAAAACAACGAAAAAAAAATCATCTACACCACTTCAAAGTTCACCATTCGTCCATGGTGGCAATCTTCCCCAACTGAATCAGAATTCATTGAACCGTAAGATTGCCGTGCTGGGTTTAGCTCCCGTATCATGTACGGGTACTGGGTTGGTCAAATAAATCATTTTGGCGTAAAAGTTTACCACCGTTGGTGGCAAATCCAATTCCCCACGACACTGACTTCAAGGTTGTTTTTTCCTTCTGTTTTTTGCTTCGACACTTTTCCGATTCGCTTTTGTGACAAAACGTTCGGCAGGTTTTAATTTAGGTTCTGCCCACAGAAGACCGTGTTTGTGTCCGATTTCGATTTCGTGTACATCGCACTTTATAAACATATTTTTCTGTTTTTGGATATCCAAACAAACGAAAAACGATCAAATCAACCGTTCCAAATCGATGGATATGGGATTTACCATAACACGTACGGGGTGAAAAAAAAGATCTCGTTTCGTTACATTGACCTCGCATTATCAGTACAGACAAACACTTGAGAGAAACTCTGCATGTACCTTTTTGAACCTTCAGAACGAGGGGAAGGAAAAAAAACTTCTCCAGACTAAAGAACTAAAAACAAAATAACTACACCATCGCTCTACGTCTGTAGCATCTGTTGGACGATTATTTCGTTACCATTTGTTTCCAGGTCACCTTGCCGCTCGTTTGTGGTTGTAAAGGAGAAAAAAGAAGGAGAGGAAAATCCGATTCAACAACGGCATTGTTGGGATTTTCGGACATTGTTCTTTCCACCTCTGCCACAATTCCCACGCATGAAGGCAGAGTTCTCGATCGAAATCGTACTCCATCTTAGTGGTCAAACTTTTGTCCTTACCGTTCGGGTTTTCTTCCCCACTGCGAGATCGTGCGGACGTGTGTGAGTGTAGAACGTTGGGATTTACGGTGAGGATGTCCTACTCGACACGTTTTCCCAACCTTCGTGGTTTGCTAATCCCCCGTCCATCCTCGGTGGAACCAAATGCCATCCCGTGACACTTGTGCATCTTGCGTTTTGTTTTCCACCTGTTCCGAATCTAATCGTTCTTACCACCATCGTCCATGCCACTTTGAAGGGACGCATGGGGACGCACGTATCCCACCATTTCGTACACACCGGCGCCAATTAGTACCGTCGGTTGCAAAAATCGGAGTCAAGGATCTCGCGCGTCTGTCTGGCGCGTTCCGAAACTTCTCAGGCTTCCTCTTGTTTTTTTTCTCTTCTTCTTCTCCACCTTCTTCGTCTCATGCATCGTTGATGGGGATTTTTTTTTCACATCTTCGCACTTTCACATCCAGCGTCGTTTTAGCGTTCCGGTTTTATTTTTTTGTTATCTGTTTCTGTCTCGAGGACCTGTGCTTCAAAGCATCCACCGAATGAAACGCTTTTGCCAGCCGACAAGGACGTTGCGGACGTCTGCCTTTTCTCCTTAGCGTCCTTGTCCTTGGCAACCATTGTGCCGTATCGTTTCGGGTTTTGCTCACAAAACCTTTCCCATCCTGTCTCAGCGCATACGACAGGCGCTGGTTTGGCAATTTGGAGACGTGTTGGGGAATTTTTTTTACACAAATCTTATTTATCGCTTCACATCCGTTCATTCACCTTCAGGTGATAAGTTCATCACCGTTCAGCACACGATGTGCGATAGTGTGTGTGTGTGTGTGGGTGTGTGTCTTCTAACTCGTTTTGAGGTAATTGGGTGCATCGGATTGAATTGTTAGCATGCTGTTAGCTTTTCTCTTCTTTATCCTTTAACCATCAAATCAAAACCCCAACCACCCTGCGGCATCAAAGTTGGACGAAGATAAATCTTTCAACGCTTGCAGACCTGAAGCTTTTTTTTCGTCCCCTCCCCCATTCAAGGTGGAAACTTTTGCTCCCTGATAAGGATGAAGTCGTTGATTTTGTTTGTGTGTGTGTGCGTGCGCTTTACGTTAGTGTACGTGTATGGGTGTATCTTTTTAGTGGTAAATATCGACACTAAGGTCGTTGCCCGGTTTTTCCCTTTCTTTTTCCATGGGCAGAGCAATGGGAAGAAGTATCGTGCGGCAAGGCGTTAATTGCGGTGGTGGGATTTTTTGTTTAGTACTCCCAGCAGAGTACCATGAGTACGGGTTTCATCGTCCCGTGCGAAGATAGACATTTTGCAGTGCAGCTCGAGCAGTGAAGAATATTTAATTGAACATTCCACGAAAATTCTGGTTGAGGTTCTGGTTGTGGTTGTGTGTTTGCTAGGGGGAAAAGGGAAAGATAAAAAAGCAAAAAAAAACCTAATTGAATGTACCAAACCATGCAGGAGTTTGGGGTTTTGGAATGGAGTTTTGGGTGTAGAATTCATAAGGCAACAATCTGCAGAAGGTGTAATGGATAGATATGGTTTGCGCATGAAACAAAAAAAAAACCATCTCAATAACAGTGAACTAAAATTCAACATTATTTGAAAATTTGTTGCAAATGATTTAATGCTGATTTTTTTACATGACAGTATCCAATGAGTATTGATTTTATTATGTTTTACTTAAACTTATAAATAAAATATTACTTAAATTAAATGTGTTTTTCTTATGTAGCTTACAATTTCTGATATCCGTTTTAGAGAAAAAGTTAACGAAAATGAGTTTTGGTATCTAGTTTATTTAAGTTTTTATTCAAGTTTGTAATTTGGACTGCTTATCCGGCTATATGAAAAAACTATTCTAGTCAGCCAGAAATGATCGGCATGACCTGTAAGGTCATTAACCCAAGAAGAGGATGTGTGTAGGAGTATCGATTTAAGTTTGAAAAAGTAATAAAATGGAAAAAACTGAACATTCAAATAATTAATGTAATGCAAATAACACAATGAGGTAATGAATCACTTAATGAATGAAATAGAAAATAAACGGTAAACAATCAAGAGAAAATAAAAAAAATAAAAAATATGAATGAGCATTTTCAAAACAATCTTGCAACACCAAGTAGTTTAATCTGCAAAATATACTAAAGCGGCATTTCAGCTACCTTTACCAGAGATTGCGTGAATATCTAGCGAACATATCTATCTGTTCCTGTTATCTCAATAACAAATTTCTAGTCTTAATTTTTTCTAATTTTTTTAAGCAAATTTATTAATTTTGTTTGAATTTAATTTTTTTTATACATTGATTTATAAATTTACTTATTTATCAATTTATTTCGATAATTAGATCGTCAGACAAAATATTTTTTGATCGCAAACTTTTAAGTGATTAACACTGTGACTATTTATTTTCAACCTAATTTTTAAATAAAACGAATAAACTTATAAAATATACTCCCACTATACTATAGATATACAGTGGAAAAAATAGAAGTGGAAAATAATTGATGTGAAAATAAAATAAAACTATTGAAACAATGATGGAAATATAAACAGAAATCAAATTGAATTAAAATTGATTCGGTTAATTTTTTTAAAAATAACAACACATTAATAACAACAGTATACAAAACAAATTTATAGTTCGAAGAAGTAAAAATCAAAATTGAGCTTTAAAATATTTCCATTTATTATTGACTTGTCAATAAAACCAAAGAAAGAGGACACGAAACAAAATTTTGAATTTGTAGCTTTATAATTGTTTATTTGTCGCATAGTTCTTCCACTCTTCTTTCTTTCTAACATGTTTTATTAACCTTCAATAACGCATTTTTTATGGTCATTTTTTTAAAGGAAGCTTTTATGTATTCCGTTTGAAGTATTTTATACTGCTTCAAGCACCATTGGACCATATTTGACGAAACTCTCACCGATCCACTTTACTCGGTAATATTAACGCCGGCAGTACTTCAAATTGGTGCCAATGGTGCACCTAAACGACGCGTTAAGCCATCATTCAGCAAGGCTACCACAAGAACCGTCATTTGATCGTTCCTTTGCTGTGGCACCGCTAGGGTTGCCTTCGGGTGAAGCCCTTCGCGTACCGTACTGTACGGCGACTGTGCAGTAAATGGGCTGCATAATAATGCAGTTCATCATCGAGCGCATTCGCTGGTTTCCTGAAAAGCTGAAATTGATTTTCGTGGCATATCATTACCGACCAGCGCTTGACTTTCAATGAGATCGAACGAGCGGCAAGGTTTTCTGTGGACTGTACTGGCTGCTACAGTTACGAACTAACACCCGGTATGGTGGTCGCCGACAGGTGTGTCACGTAATAAACACTTGCCAACGGCCACCAACAGTCAATCAGGGGTTTTTGGGAAAGTTGAAGTTCCGCGCTCGGTTCACCTGAGCCGCTCATTGAGGTGATCGTAATCAATATGCTGCGTTAGAGCTGCTTCACCGTTGTAGTCACGGGGCCTTTTCACGTGGTCCCACGTGCTCGTAAGTTGCATTGAAAATTTGGGCTGGATTTTTCCACACTTCACGGAAAAGTGAAACTGAAAGCATTTAGGAAGCGATGGACGGTGTTTGGAAGCCATTCTCCCATAAAGCGGATTAGAGTGCACGTGCAAATTCGAATGAATGGAAACATTCGGCATGGTAAATGAAGGTTCTAATCGATCCTTGTAGAGGATTACCAGATGGGCATGTAACAAGGGGAGCTGTTCCATTTTGTTAGTGAATCAATCGTACGTCAAATCCTGCTCGATTGCGTACCATTCGTTGTGGATAGCTAATAGCATCATGGCACGTAGGGAAGGAGCGCATAGAATGTGTAGAATTTTCTGCACAATGACTCACATTAGTACGAGTCACATACTTGTTGTTTTGTTACAGCTACACAATACAACCAGAAAATATGTCGTTTGCTCCTTTGACATAAATTTTAAAGAAATTATCTGGCCATTTTGCTGTTTATTGGTATAATTATGTTAAAAAGAATTTAAATATACATTTGAAAAAATCGTTTCACTGAAATATTTAAAATCAAAAAGAAAATGACAATATTTTTTAAAGAATTCATGATTTAATGTGTTATATAAGAAAAAAGGAAGCTAACATAAGTTGGAATTTGTTTTCGACTAGTCAACGGTCTGTATAGACTTCTACGTCCCGTTAGAAAATGTTTATGTTAATTTAGTTACTAAACATATCATTATCAACCTTTATATAGCAATTTCATTGTTTGCTAGTCTAACACTGTGTTTGATATATCACTCAAACGTAGCTACGCATTTTGAACTCATTTTCAAAAACATCAATTAAAAACAAAGTTTCGAACCTTCAATCAATGACACCGCTCATTTCCTCTCGCTAGACCGCACGATCAGATGCACAGGATCCAGGCCCGTAGTAGCATTAAAACCATCCAAATAATTACGAGCAATAGCATTAAAAGTAATTTGATTTTTAATGAAGCGTTACATGGTTCGGCTATGCCGTGGCAACATGGATGAAAATGTGGAGGGAATAATAATACTATCGAGTAAATAGAAGAAAAAATTCGCGCGGGAAAGGAAGAGGTAGAGAAAATATCCAATATGAAACAAAAAACCAACCAAGTCAGAAGCCAGAATACCAAAATGGGAGAACCTCAATGAGCGATGGACGGCATCTCGGAAGAACGCATGACTGATGAGGAATGGCAAGAGCGCCGTAATTAAAAGTGCATTAATTGTTGTGGTATAGGGTACTACTGCGAAGGATAGCAAAGAGCAGAGTGCAAAGCGCAGAATATTGACAGTGTTACAAAATGTGTACATCAAACATTTTTAGTCGTGACATCGTGCCAGAAGCTCGAGTTAATAAATTTGTTTTTGAAGTTATACTAATGTGTTAATTTAAACACATATTTTCAAAGAAAAATTATACAAATGTCAATGGTAAAAAAAACATTTTTATAATAAACAAGATGTTACTCATAACTATCTTCTAATAACCTCAATATGGGAATTATTTACCAATAATATTGCAAAAAAAAAGTTAACAAATGGAGGCGCCCGGTTGATTGTACTTTCACGTAATTTTACTTCTACTGGATTTTTTTTCCTCACGCCAATATTACTTTCATTTATGTATCAACGATATTTGTGAGTTCTTAGCTATTGAATATCCATGTTAAATTAAAGAAATTAATGCTGGCGTGATAAAAAAGAATTCAGTCGAACTAAACCTACTTGTAAGTACAATCAACCAGGCGTCTCCATTTATGAATAGGCACTTCCCATTTTTAGGTTATTATAAGATAAATAAGATTTAATTTTGAATAATAATATAAAAACAAACAGAATTTTATGTGTTTGTTTTTTAGAAATGTCATTCGGAGCATTTTAATTTCTTGTAATATTGTTCTTTAAAAATGTGTTTTTAAATTAGAACTTTGCGTACTTTATTATTTTCTTTGCCACTGTTAAACATTATTATTGCGATTTTAACGTCATTACATTTTATTATAAATATGTTTATAATTTTAAAAAATAAATGAATGATACACATTTTTAACACATTTTACACACATTTTAAAAGTCGTATCGTTATAATGGCGCAAAAACTATGCGACTATTTTTTCCTTCCATCCAAATTAATCCTGAAGAATAGAATTGTGAAACTGATGTATACATGAAGGTTAAATATTTATTTAACTTAAATTTTAACTTACACATCAATGCGCCCAGGCCGTTCTACACGTTACATGAACCATGCTGTTTCAATGAAAATAAAAATATATTTTTGCACGCAACAAACATTGGGTAAAGTAATTTTTGTTCATGCACTTACATAACCTTGCATCTACCATAATAAGGTTATTGATCAACTTTCTGACACTTTGTGTTTCCGATTGTTTGGCTGGCAAGTTGTTTGCACGAAAATTTTAAAAATTTCCTAGATAATTGCTTCCCTAGCGCAGTCGCCACTATTGCAAAAGTCTGGAACACTGTTGCCCATGTCACTATCGGTTGCATTCGAATGGATCAAGAAACGAACCGTTCAGATGGTACGCGTTGCTCAAGCAGGAAGCACAATCAAGCGACAAATAGCAAGGTGGGGAGAGAAGATGAATATATTTAATATAAAAACAATTTCCACTCTATTTTATTTTATCACCGTAGTCCAAGCACGGAAGTCCTAAACCGGAACGAAATCATCTCACCTGCACCTTGTGCTGCTGGTGGATAAATTTTCCTACAGAGAAAATCATCACATCGTGCAGGTTTGCAGGAACAGATCGTCGGCATGGCGGCCAGACACTGGCAACCCGGTGACATTAGTGCTCATTCCGGTGTGCCGACTCAGTCGGCACCGGGCGATCCGAACCTTGTCCTACGACTAAATGTAAAATGCAAATAGCGCATGTTGTTTTATTTGTATAATTTAATGGCACCGGCCCCGAGCACCTGTTTGTCGTGACGTTGTAGTGGTGGGAATGGGGGATGGAAAGGGGTGATGGGGTTGGGGTCGGTGAAAGAGTACCCTCCCAGTACCTTACAGCATAGCAGAAGGCTACTACACCTTTGCAGTAGGCGAATTGTGACCGGCTGCGGAAATAAGCCATCCCAGATGCTTTATCTAGAGCGTGGGCAAAGGACATTATCCGTCTCCGATGCGGTTTGCTGAGAGGGTAACATGTGTACGTGTGTAAAGGGGGCTTTATTTTCAAAGTCTTGGAAAAACTAACACGTGCCCAAACGTATTTCCGCTTCACCGGGTCCCGGTTGGCAACGGTAACTCCTTGCAAAAGGACAACTTCGGAGCGTTCGATCCATACGATAGCTACCGTTCATCAGCCATTTGCAGTGGTCACGCTGGAAGCCATGGTTGCCCCGTACCTCAGAGGATGGAAATTTATTGCCGGACAATATTTACTTTCCCTTTCCCGGTACACTACCATTTGCGTTCCAGCCGTCGGGATGCGTCAAAGACGTAGATCGAATTGCGCGGTCAACGAATAAGCTACGGGGGACAAATTCTCAGCACGGGTGGCTCAGCAATGTGGGTGAGCATCGGAAGGATGTTTTGTTTGTTGTAATAGAAGAGAGAATGCGTTTGGCTAGCACTGGACGAATTGTGACAATATCGTTTGGTGTAATGTTTGCATGTCGTGTCATTGTGGGTTGAAGCATTAAATACAAAAAAAGAAACGAAAGAAAACTAGATCTATACTTCTACACGTATAGATCTCGATTTCTTGGTCATTGTAGTTTTTCAAACAACTTTTCGAAGGAAATATTTGCGTTAAAACACCCTTCGATGTAAATCTCTTTGTAACATTACTTTGGTTGATTGTAAATCGTGGCGATAACAATGAGTTACAAAAGAATTAATAATTTTCATGACTTTGTTCCTAGTTTTAAAGTCTCCAAAAAACCAATTGATTTGCAAATATTTTTGATGAAAAAAAAATGAAAAGAAATGTGAGCAGTTTTGTCGAATCTCTTAAAAATAAAGTTGCAATGTATTATACAATATCATATTCGACAAATATTTTTAAAAGATAAAATTTGATATATTCAATCACACCCTAGCATTCAATAATAGCACAGAATGGTGATTAAAATAACATGTTATTACATGTTATTGGTATTGGAAAATTTGTATATTTATCACAATCAAGAGCTGAACAACATGTACTTACATCTATATTAAATTCAAGATTCGAACTAGCTTAAAAAAAGAAGAATTTTGAGAAACTCATTTGTCTAACAAGAACAAAACATTAGAAGCAAGAGAAAAGGACACAAACAAAAAATAATTAATCTAGAAAAATAAAAAGATAAAAAGCGCGAAAAGTATGAAGAACAAATAACGTAGGCTGAGGAAATGAAAGAAGTAAAACGGAATGGTGATAAAGACATGGAGAAGTCAAAACAATAAACCGAACAATTAAACTTGCAAAAAAAAAACAAACAAGGAATGGAGTGCGCTAGGAGAAATCGACAACGAAAGAATCGAGAACAAACATAGTTTAAGATTAGAGACCAGTGCAAGAGAAACTATAGTTCAGTTCATCAAAATCATAATCAAAAAAATTAACAAACGGAATCCAAATGTTACACAACTTACAAGAGTATCAAATCACATAAAATGGGATTATGGCAATTGCAGAATAAAGTTACACAGTTTAAAATAAATCGCCAATATGTCAGATATTTACTGGACACGTAGATAGTGGCCGTTTTATCTGAATGCTATTTTGTATATTAAATATGTTGGGGTTGATGTTACAAAAAGCATGATTGGTTAATAGATCGGACAATGGGAAAAATATCACAAACACAAATAATTTAGACATAAAGTTCCACTTCCACGCTTCATCCGTTCTTGAGTCTTGTTTTTGAGTTTTAAACCATTTAAAGTAGGTTCCACCTCGTGCTGCACTTCGTACTTTGCATAAGAAAACAAAATTTAATTATGTCACTCGTTTACGCAAGAAAATGTGTTTGAAAAGAGTTCCTTGGAGAAATAAAACCCCCATTGTTTAACCATCCGAACACGAGGAAGATTCGCTCCCCGAAGCCCATCAACATCGCCATCATTTATTCTTTTAATGAAAGGCTCGTACACTAATTACCAGTTGCCGTGTCGGTGCTAATAAGAAAAGCGTCAGCCCACTTCCTTGGGTGAAGGTTTAGTGCACGGCCCGTAAGTACTTACGCACCGAGACCATACCATTAAGTTGTCACTCGAGCGAGGAATCTGCACGACGTACACGGCACGATAAAGCTGACATTTGAACTGCAATTTCCGTTCGGTAGGATGGGTTTTTGTGTGCCACGTGGCTAGGCGGCAGTGGATACTTGAAGCGGGAATTGTAACCATTTCCGCCATGCTCCATTTGTACCGGCGGCAGTTGACCTCCTCTTGAGCCTGGATAACCTTTGTCTGACCTCAATATGGTGGTGCTACTGCTGCGCCCGCTATTGCATTTTTCACAGCACCTTCACTCTCGGCAGTGCCACTAATAATATGATCCAAGCATTATCTTCCACCATGAGGTGGACCCGGAATTCTCACTAGTTGACCCACTCAACCGAAGCGACTAGAAGCCAACCGGAGCCGGGTAATACGATACCGATAATACATTTAATGCTATTTTGCACTCGCTTCTTCACCGTTCACCGACACGTTTGTGTGGGCGTTGCCGTTTGATGTTCCGACGGCCACCTCTTTCGGCCCCTGCTCCACCCACGCCTAATAGCATAGCGATGGAGTGATTGACGTGCTGCACGAACGATGACGATGGCCTGGCTGTGTGTGTATGTGTAGTGGATAGGGAGTACTTTGGAAAGAAATTCGATATGACTTTCAAGGCAATTGAATATTCACTCGGTCGGTGGTGGATGGCACAGATTTAATGAGAGTGCTTCTAATTGGCAACAGTTGGCTAGCGGATGTTGATGTCGGACGGTCTATGCAAAAAAGGGGTGGACGGGGCAGGGAGTGAAATATAATTAACCGGAAAAACCGTTCATTTTCCGGTTCGCTTGTCTGCGACGGCTGACTTTAAGGCGTGAACGGTTTAGTGAGTGTTACGTTGCTGTAGATTTTGCCAAATGGTTCCATAGTTTGGTAGAGAATACTCATTAAATTATACCAGAAGCTGATGAATGAGTTGGAAAAAGTAGTCTATAATGTTTCTGAAAGATTTTTCAGAAACATCGAAATAAATAAGATATTTCGATAAAGAACATTTGTTAATCATGCTTGATTATTCCTCAGAGTGAAGTTACAAACATTTAGTTCGATCGCCAAGTAGAATAAAGAGTGTTCTCTTGGTGTTAAATACTGATGTTATTCCATTAAATTTTGTGTTTTATATTTAAAAGCTTTACATAACATTTTAATTTTTTCGTTCAAGTTTCTAAAATAACAACGTAGTCGCTATACCGATCGTCATCCGATCTCAGGAAAATTGAATATGTAATCATGGTTTTTCTTACTTCAGATAAAGAATTATAACAACTCTTTGAAAGTTTCATTTTTTCATTTAATTTTTTATTTAGTTTCATTCCTAGATTTGACATTTGACAAACTCTCGTTTAAATTACTACGATTTGCAATTAGTATTTTTTTCTTTTTCCCATGATATACGAAGATTTCGTCCATGTATAGTATTACAACTTGAAATGTCAACATAAAACATGGTACAGAGAGTCTCTCAATAAACTGGTGGACTTCTAGCCTTCTGGTCTAGCACCAAGAAGTCTGCCACGTAGCTTCTATCAGAATTCCATCAATAAAATTAGTTTAACTTATAAATATTTAATTGTATATCTCGTTCCAAAGCATATTAAAAATAAGATAAATAACTAAAGATCTTTGAATAAAAACACAAATAGTAAATTAATCCTCTCGCATTGACCAAAATTATCCTAAAGTTATGCAATGCGCATTACAGTTTGAGTATTTTATCGATTCTTCTTTGCTTGCTGAAAATGTTTATCCCTTTTTAAGTTTCGCATTCTGTAATTAATGTTGAATATTTAATCCTTTTTGTATATTTTACCGCATATAACAAGTTGTTTACGGTCACTGTTGGGATAATCTTTCATGGTCAGTTAAACACATCGCTTAATCCCTCTTAGGATGACGAAATAATTTGGAAACTAAACGATTCATTACATTTCGGACGTCCAGCGATGAAAAATATCCTCCGATAGCGTTTCAACATTAATTTTTGCCAGCCAAGGAAGACGCTCTCTGCTCTACTTGTAAAGCATCCTTTGTATGATGCATTTTACAAAACGGCAACATTCCCATCCCGAAAACGTATCTTCACGGTCGTAAGTTTCCTCTTTCTTAGTGCAAAAGATAACAAAAGGCAGTCGTCCTCGGGGTGCTTGTTTCGCGTTTCGTTCTAATTTGTCACGGGATTTCGTGCTTAACCGTTCGGTGGCCATACACAGATAGCACTGCAGTCGTGTGGTTTTTCTCCTAGACAGCTTAGCGGTAACCAGCCGAAAAGTGCGAGTACGTCTCACCGTCCCCGGATGGGAACAATTTTTCATACTCGTATCGCGAAATGGTTCGGCTTGATTTAAACGATTTTTGCTCTCGCTGAACTCGCCGCACACGTCGCCGTTTGGTGATAATTTTTGAAAAAACGAGAATGTCGGTACTGAAAGAAGCCATCCATCGTACCCGCCGGTGACATTTGAACATGGCAGCAAGCGGAATTACTGATGGGAGTAAGGGCCGGAGGGGAAGAATCGAGACAGCAGCGAGGGGAAAAAATAGCATCGAACCAAACCAACCACTTCATTCATCTCTTGTCTGCTTGTGTCCACCTCCCCGGATGGAAGGGGCAAAAGGGAGTGCAAGAGAGGAGTCGAGAGCCCGTTCGGTGGTATCTACGCCACGAAACGAAATAACGAGATTTGGCCGTCACGAAAGTTATCTTTCATCGAGCAAGACTAATCTTTCGATGGGAACGACTGCTTTTCGTCCTTGTCGCTCCCAGCAGTCTACCGAAGACGATTCAGCCTCGACGCTATTTCGTGTTTCCGGTTTGCTTTTCGGGCCCCTTTCCTTCCCTTTCGCTCGTGTTCCTTCGCTGTCTGTCCTCCGTACGACAACGGAAGGAGGAAAGTTTTCGCAGCACGGAATAGCACTTCAAGAGGAAAAACATCCGTCTCGCGCCTAACGTGAGCTCTATGACTGGGGTAGCGAATGTCCTTGGGCGGATGTCCCCATGGCACCGATTCCCGCTACCGGGGAAAATTCTTTTCCCCGAAAGCCCGAAAGGATAAGGAGGCGAACAAATTACCCGTGGTTTAAAGTGAACAACGAGGCATGACAGTTTTTCCGATTAGAGGACATCCTCTTCTACCTCGCTCGACAATGTCTTCGAGAGGTTGGATGTGGCTGGCGTTGATGGGCCGAGCGTTAGGAAGGATCTAACCGTCTTTTGGTATTATTCGAAGCTTCCTCCAGGTTCCACTAGGAATGCTATCAAATGGCAAATGGCGTACTTTTTTTTTGTTGCTCTCGTTCCACCCTTAAACTCCACTCTGTTTTGTCTACTAGAGAAAGGCAAAGAAAACACCGGGAAAAAAATCCATTGCTTCTTCCAAAATCGATTCGGAGAACTTTGGCTTCGTTCTGAAAATAGGGATACAGGGGAAAAAAAATACACAAACTTTTTCTTCCCGCTACGTGTTCGCGTGTTCGCCTCGATTTTGCTATTAATCAGTGGATTAAAGTGTGATGAAAAAGCAAATCGCAAAGCTCGCACCGCCACTATTGTGCGAGCCCGCGGGTACGGGATTAAGGGAAGTTAATAGGAATTGTGGTAGAAACAACCACGGTTCGGTTCGTCAATCCGCGAACGTTGGAATCGATTGGATAATGGATCGGTTGCTTTAGCCGGCAGTAGCTTAGCATATCGACAATCCATGACGTTGCTGAACATGGCAAATAAAGATTGTAAAACGCTTTCTCTAGTCTCCGAAGGAGGTGGATTCACTGCGAAAGATTGTGTTTTTTTAGATACAGATACATATGATTAGTCATATTAATAGTGAGATTAGACGAATGTCGCGTTCAAAGTGGAAAATTGGAAAGGAAAATCGTTAGAAAGAATGTTAATAAAAAACTAATTTAAAAATGAATTTTCCAGAACGAACGAATTATTAACTGGAATGATGTTTGTAACTGATTTTAGAAAAAAATAGCATCTTTAACTGCTGAAGTATAAGCAATACGGTCAATGGGGTTATACATGAATAAAAAAACTACAGAAGTATTTAGAAGAAGTGGTCTGGTATCGATGATGTTTTTCCGGCGAATTCCGGCAATCTCCAACTTACAATGATAGACGTTGATTAGATTTAGTATTGCAGTTTAACACTGGAGCTGCCGGACCAGTCATTGGCAAACGCTTCATTTACATCACATTACATTTTTCATCTCACATTCATACATTACAACATCATCTCAGTTTTTTAATTATACTAATTCATGGCCCGGACAAAATTCCGGGAATGCAAGCCAACTCTGGGGATTGGAACTCTGCAACGCATCCAAGTACAAATGTAGAAAGTTTCTAGAAAAAAAAGATAGTCATTTGTGGTTTGGATTTTTCATTGTTGAGAAGTCAAATGAGTAAAGTATTCAATAGACTCTTTTTCTGACTTATGAATGTCATATCTAGGAATGCACATAAAAACATATTTAAACTTCAACTAGAACAATTGGAATATGAGAACCGACTGATCTAGAACATATTGAAGTAGGTATTATACCACTTCGAAGAATCAGTCCTTGATGATCTCCTTCTAAAACTCAGTTCTAGTGATATCCTTGTGGTGAATATTATATGGTCCATAGAACATTGGACATCATCACTTGCATATATTTACCACAGTGTCTACAGTTTTGGCCCCCGACCCTGCCGTTGTCCATCGGAAAGAATATACTCATAATTCCCTATGTTTCCCAAATGCAATCAGTTGTTGTTCCTGTTCCTGCCTCATATTATAAATTAAATTGCCATTTTCTAGGCAGTATTAGCTTTTTTCCGTAGTACTGTTGTCCATAGAATGTTGGTACGTGCACAAAAGATGTGATCATGAGGGTTAGATGGAAATGTAAAGAAAAGAAGTTGGAGTTTCTATTTGAAAATTATTTACAGAAGATAGAAGTGAATAATGAAGTAAGGCAAACATCTGACAAGAAACATTCTGAGAAATGGTAATACTTATGTGTGAGACATGTTTAACATTTCTAATGCATGTTGAATGTGTTGAATCTATAAGTAATAGTAAGTATAGTAAGAGTTGTGATTTTTTCATGGAAATGTGACTTGAAAGGAGTACGACTACTATCTATGAATATTGGATTTAGATTAATTTTATATCAGGTAAATAATCTTCATTATAAAAGCCTTTCATGGGTAATTCTACCCTGATCGACCAGGTAAAAAAGAGGCCAAGCTACTTGCTAATTCACCAGCTGGTCTGAAATTGGAATATTGGCTATTTCTCGCTGCTCTGGGAAAATGATTGTTCTATCAACTTTTCTTTCATGAATAATTTTTCTCACCTTAAGCCTATGGTGTCATCGTCGACTCCGGCTGTCCATACTGATGTAATCGCCCTCATTCGATCTGTCGATGTGAAACGATGCGGACGGTGTACCGAACCAAGGCATCCTCCACACCCAAACTACGACCTCTTGCCTCAGCGCGGTAATTGAAACATATCCCCAGGAGCTTTTAACGAGTCACTTTCACATATGCGTCACGTAGCCGCCTAATCTTCCGCCCGGGGTTCCTTTTTCAATTTAGCCCAGCCCGGTTCAACTCTTTGGACGTGGAGCGTTTCGAGATCCTTGAGACAATTTCTTCCGCTTTCTTGCACATCAACGCACCACATACGGCCGGCAATGACACTTTGCTTTTCAGTTCGACCCCGTTTGCTGGGCTGATATTTTCGACCACGAGGGAGCAAAAGCAAAAACGGGGGCAATGTTTCACCTCGAGGGAATCTTCGGATGTGGGGTGCGGCAAAATGGAGAACACGAAGAAACTTTCGCATCGGTGAATAGCGATGGAGAAAGTATAATTTAATTTATTTGGCCGTCGATGATACTTGTCTATGCCCGGGGTGCCTTCAGTTTGTCGTTCGGTACCCGGAGGCGGGTTCCGTTCCAGTTTTGCCCAAAGACGGCGATGCTGTCGATGGGCTGCCTGTTTTCCTGCAAGGGAAAGGAAAGCAATCCAAGCCTAGTGTGTTGACGATATCATTCATGCGCCAACTTGAAGTATTTGCGGGGCCTTTCAGCGTTGTTTCGCAAGCCGCCTGGAAGGAGACGTTCCGCTATGCGCCTCATCGACCGTACCGTAGTGTGGTTTTCCCATGCAGCCTAAAGGTCAAACGGTAGCGTATGGGGCTCGTATCTTCGCCGAAGTGGTGTTTTGTGCAGCATCGAAGGAATTTTACATCCGACTTCGATTGCGGCAGACGCGAGCGGACGAAGAATAATGATGATGCCCACTTTTGATGAAAGTATCCGCTTTCTAGAAATGCTGAGCAATGATTTTTCTTTCCATTGACTTTTCACTGTTTGAACCAAAAAAAAAAGAATCGCTCCCTCTCTCTCTCTATGATTCTTGGAAAATATTTATGGCCGGGGTTCGGGAGAAACATCTGAAGCAATGAAAATTTATAGAAAAATTAGCATACCAAAGCAGAGACTGTATGATGCTTCAATATTAGGCACACACATACATACATCGGCCATGATGGAAAAGGCACTCTAGTTTTTCTTTCCGCATTAGCAGAACGGTTCCTTGAGTCGACCGCTGGAGCCACTCTTCGATGTACATCTTCCGTTTTGATTACATCCGGCGGAAGCTCTGATGGTCAAACATTATTCATCTGTTTGATGTTTGATGGATATTTAAATATCATTAGAAGGTGATGCATGCAGGAGGTATTTGCAGCATTTTTTTATTTTCTTTTCTTTTGTGGGAATTGAGAGAGTGTGAAGTTAATGAAGATTTTCAAATGATTGCATAATGAGGAATGGTATGTCTCACTTGAGTGAATCATACACAACATTCCGGAAATTTGTGCTTTTAAAGCATCTAGGGCAGTTCATTTTTTTTTATTCAATTGATATCTTTTTTGATACACTTTTAAATACTTTTTTTTATTTTTTGTTTACTAATATTGCTTCTTGTTCTTTTTCTTCTTCTTCTTCTTCTTCTTCTTCTTTTTATGCTGCCTTAAATGATTGTAATGAGTTTTTCTAATATTTATGATATGATATGACATTTTTACCGTTTTTTGGATGATGATAATGCTGTGAATGAGGATGACGATGGTGTTGATGCCTATTTTTAATTTATTATTTATTATTTATTTTTTACTATTTATAATTTATTTTTTATTACTTATTATTTGTTGTTTATTATGTATTATTCTTTTTTTATTATTTATTATATATTATTTGTTATTAACTATTTATTATTTATTTACCTTTGGAGTCCAATCAAACCTTATAATGCTTATTATGTACGGCAAGCTTCGGTTCAGATCAATAACAATCATTACTCAATTTTCAATACTCTAATGTCGCGCTCGCTCAAGAACTTACTAACTTACCACTAACTTATGTGTGGTTCGTTAAAAAAACAACATCCGTCGGATTTCAAACCCCAAATATTTTGAGTATGCAGCAATATGCGATGACCATTGATCCAAGCATGAAAGGATATTGAAAGCCTATAAAATAACGAGCTCTATGAGTTTTAAAATAGCTTAACTAAGCATTAGATTCATCCTTCTCTAGCGGGTTTGCTTTGTCATTAGAATAATACCGGACAACTCAGTCAAAAGTTAAGGCTTTTTTGGCAGTTTCCGAGTTCGTAGAAGATAGATTAATTAAGATTGAATGATGGACTTCATTCAAACATAAAATAAAACAAATTCCTATAAAAGTGAATCCCAAACTAAACGTAAGACACAGATGAGCATAACGAATTAAAAACAGGGATCAAACATCATACTTGAAACCCCTAAGTACCAACTTCACCAAAACGAGCCAAATTTCGTACCGTCCACAATTGGGCCGATTTTCATCCCCGCAACGAATAACCAAGATAATAATAATTAATTTGCAAACTACGGCCCCTTATGAATAACAAATGAGTGAAGCACGAGCGTAGTTTCGCCTTCCGGCATCTTCGGGTTCGAATGCTTTAGACGGCTTAAGCGGCACAAGGAAGGATGGACCAATTTCACCTCGCACATCGATGTCTTGTGTTTCACCGGCCAGCGAAAGACGAAAGACGAAACGATAGAATAAAAAAACAATCCTCATTAATCTTGGATGCCGTTGGATGCCGTTGAAAGGCGAAACTAGCCGTTCGCAAAAACGGAAAATTCCTTTTCACAAGGTTTCTTTCGAGGGCACTTGAACGGTTGGGCTGTGCTTAAAAATTCACCAGAAACGATTGAAGCATAAATCAAAAAGTCGCTAAAAAGTGGGAAGATTCTTTCTAGCGCTCACCACGCTCACCACCGTTTCCTTCCGGTGGATACGAACCGCTCCTTTCTATTTCGCTTGGCAGAATTCTTCAAGCACCGCAACCGCAAGTTCACGTTACGATGAGGTCTTGAAAAGGTGCTTCATCTGCGGTCGGTTTCGAATGGTTCTTTTTGCCACCTTGACCACCTGCTTTGCATCACTTTCCCATCCCTGCCGAATCGGCAATATCTTTATCCTGTGAAAAGTTGCACGACATCGTTATGGTTTGTGGTAATTGGTAAAGGCGAACAAAAAAAAAAAACAAATATCCCCCCAACATCAGATGGAGCAAAAATTTCACCCAACAGCAGATTCCGATTGAGCTGTTTTGCGAGACGTTTGCAAGCCGCTCCTGCATGAGCGGTGAGTTTCGATCAGCTTCGAACCGTTCGAACCGTTTGTGGTGAAACGCCGGCAAAGCGCTAATTGGGAAAATATGCTAAAAAGCCTACCACCCGCTTCCGATTTTGCAACTCGCACAGGTGGAACTTATCGTTTTGTTATTGCTGTATAAATTTCCCCGATCTTTCACAGATAACTTCCGCTACTTGTTTTGGACGGATGCGGGGGGACCTGTGAACCGGGAATGTGATGACGTTTGCAGTCGGAGTTTTGTGGCGTGCGGTTCCTTTGCGGTTTTTTGAATTAGATACCGGGTGACCAAAATCCACGGCAACGGACGCACTCGTATGACAACCACTCGGGTGACCGGGGTGACCGGGGTCGATGAGAGGCAGGACCGTAATTAGGCAGAAATCCGGCAGAAACTAACGATATAATAAATAACCGGGCCAGACATCGGTACCGAACAGTCGAACGCACGCTTCCCTCAGGTGGTACGGCACAAATCCACCGTTTCCAGTAGGGCGGATTTTGGAAAATCATTTAAACAACTTCATTCCTTCTGGCGGTGGAATCGATGCTTGCGCTGTGTCAATTTCGCTAAATGGCCCACAAGCACGTCAACCAAAAACCGGCATCCGGTCGTGTGGTAACGGGTTGTTGTGCGGGTGGAGCCTCATTAAGATTTATTTACATTTTACACCCGTTTCCATGGGAAAATGTTATCTGTTTGTAAAATACGCCTGCACTGCCGCTGATACCGGGTGCTTTGGGTTTTCAAATGAGATTATCTTCCTTCGATAGGTAAACTCGTACTAGCGGGTGACTAGCTGTTTTTTTTTAGTACTGTAATGCGATAAACGTAATACGTGTCGTTCTATACGGAAAATGATGCGATGGCACGTTTGTGGTGTTCAATTCATAAGCAAACGGCAAAGCTTTGTTTGATGTGGGTATAAAAGGGAAACATGATTCAATTACAACATTGAACGCATTCATGGTGATCAAAAGTAGTTCAAAATGCTTGTCTAGTATGGAATTAAAATTTGGCATTATCTTGCCTTTAGAAGTTTAGAATTAATAAAAAACGTTGTGTTAGCGTTTGAGTCACACGTGGCCCGATGATGCATGTGAAAACTGGCACCAGTTCCACACGACAAGACCTGGGATAAAATGTCATCCGGACAGTTCTCTCTACAAAATTAGTGAGTGAAATAAGTTTCTAAAATGCAATTAATTTAGGGAAGTTAAATTTATACAAATCAAATAACATTGCTGGATATTTTAACATTGTCATTTGAAGTAGTTCGATTTTTTTTAACTGGAAAATATATTGTTATGTGGTCCGTTCGGTACGAGACGTAGAAGATCACACCGGCCTCGTTGGCTGGATCAGCTGCAGACGAACCTGTTGGAGATCGGATGCAGCCGTGGATGGAGGACTGCAGCCTTAGACCTAGTTTCGTGGAAACGTATTGGAGATCAGGCCATGTCTACGCGACATGCTCCACTCTAGAATTCCGAGAAGAGAGAGAAAGGAAATTAGCGAGATATATAGATAGAGAGAGAGATAGAGAGAGAAAAAGAAAGAGAGAGAGAGAGAGAGAGAAAATATTACGTGGAAGACGTGAAGCAGTTTGTTAAATATCTATTGAGACTTGGGGCCCCACTCGGCCGCTAAGACCGTTTGTATGAAAACCCGCCGCAGCAGCTGCTACACGTTTAAGTTCTAGGTACAAACAGGTCTTCGTGGGGCAGACGCTGCACTACGAGACCGATCGAAAGAGTAGCGGCATTCACTGTATCAGCAGGCTCAGTTCAACACTGTGGAATGTTATGTATGAAGATCTTCTCCGGTTTCCGCTTGACTTTGCAGAAAACGCAGGGTTTAGCCTTGTTTGTAGCTCACCGGAACAGGTTCAAGGATCCTTCAGAGGACTGAGAGGTCGGTGACGAGAGTTGGGTTGAACATGGCCCATAAAAAGACCTACTCCGGCATCTCCTGCCGTTACCAAATCGCGCAGCAAGGACAACTGACGATCACCTCGACTGAATCACTGAAGCATCTGGGGGTTGAGCTCTGTCGAAAACAGCACCACAGCTTGCATCTCGAGACGTCAAGAGAAACGTCTTAACCATACTAATGCTAAACAACCGTAGTTCTAGGAGAAGTAGATGGATGCCATTGATGAACGTCACCTTCAGTGTCATCCGATAGAGAGCTGCAGCGTCGGCGGGATGGACACTGACTAGGCCGACACTTTGCATGACCATTAAAAAGTCACATCATACGGGAGAACTCTGGTTGGCAAACAACTTTCTCTTACGATGCCGCATGTATCTGATGTCACTGATACTATTCCGCTAGTGTTTCTGATCGACGAAGATATCCAATGCTACGACGAGTTCATATCAGACATTGAGTTGGCAACGTCGATGGAAAGCGCCAGGGAGGTAACCAATGACACCAGGAATTGGTGGAGATTGATATCAGATCTTTCAGTCTGGATTTCTTTCAAACCCAACTCCTCATGGGGCATGGGTTTCTCAACAGTTACTTTATGTTCTGTCTGCACCAACGTCGTGGAGAATGTGAGTATTGCATGTCCTCAAGTTCACGATTTGCTTGGTTTTGCGAAGAAATGCAGAATCGCAGTCGAACCCGACTTATCATACGCTTATAGGGACACATGGGATGTAGTGTTGACATGGCCTCCAGGGTCATCTTCAGCTGAGATGGAATGTAGATACCGAAATAGTTTAATAATGATAATATATTGTACACTATAAGCATTATCTTCGTTTATAAATAGAAATATCCGCAACGGTAAGAAATTGGTTATTGTAAAAAGCTCTTAACAGCACGTAACATTCGCAAAAAGAATTGCAAAACCATGTTTCCTATTTCGAAATTGAAATGTTTCATCAATCACCAAAAGAAAAGAAAGGCAGAAAGTACGATTTGACCAACGGTAGAACGTTGTGTAAAAATCCCATAAACCATCAGCATACCATCCATCTGCATCAACGATCTATTTCCCGCTTTTAAAGGTAAAAGAAACAGGACATCCGCCCGTCCGCTGAGTAAGACATCTTTTGTCGTTACATACACTGATGGGTACGGTATGCGATCGTACCAGCCCATTTTTTGCCGGCGACATCGTGTCTCGTGTGGGATTATCAAATCTTCAAAATGTAATCCTCCCATCGTAAGGATTTGCAAGGGATATGGCAGCGACTGACGACTGACTTTACAACCGAGCATAATAATTTTATCGCCACATATCCCTGTGCTTTTTTTCTTTCTTTCCGGCGGTTTATTTCATTTGCTCCCATTCCCGACACAGAGTGGTGGCGTTGGTGTAGTTCTTGTGTGTGAGTGTTTGTTGGGATGTACATGTTTCCCTGTGTGCGTTTATTTATTTATATTTTTGTGGTGTTATAATGTGGCCACCCAAGTCATCAACAGCCGTGCAAAACAGTGTGCTTTTGCGTGGAAATCTTGCCGAATCTCATTTATTCCTTGTATTGTGTCATTTTTTTCCCCTGCACTCATCTTCTTCTTATGCGTTGGTGTCCATGATTGTCTGCCGTATACTGACAAGCGGCAGGCATGGATCTTGCGGTGAAACGCACACAGGAAACATTTGCCGCCGATTCACAATGGAAAAATCTCGTGCCTTGAAGTGAAGAAACACGTTTTTCCGCTTCCAAAGCTGCATCCAGTGCGATAAAGCAAAACAAAGGATAAAAAAAAACGTGCGCTCGCACGGATAACACAAAGGATAACGTTTTATTGCAACCAACAAAGTGCATTATTTTGCCACGCCTGGCGGAGTGGCGGTTAAAAATTACACATTATTTCAAATCGTAAAAGTTTGTGTCGCCAGGGTACGCAATTTTTAACTCGCGTCACCCGCCTGATGAGACGGGCGCTTTTTTGTTGTTATTCGTGAGTGGTGCGGTTAGGAAACATGTACTAAATTGTGTTGCCAGCGTTGAATGTATAATTTTTCGGTACGCATAGCAAATGGGGCAACCGGGTGGTGGATGGGAGACGGAAAGCGATCTAATCTAGTTCCTGAAGGATCGTAAAATCATGGCAACAACGGGTATGACAACAGCACCCGTACCATCATCAATGGTTGGCGCATTTCGGTGAGAAGAATGTTAATTTGTTTGAGTTTTTATATTGTTTTTTTTTGTGGTGCAGGACTAGATGTGGTTGTAATGTCTATTTTCTTCTTATCACAAATGGTTAAGTAATGATATCGTGATAAAAACAAGAGATGTTAAGAGGTTTTTTGGGGTAAATAAATTAGTTAAGTTTAGTAGTTTTTTTAATAACTTACTCATATGTACAAACATGAAAAAGCTTAAAAGTTTTTCTTTAAAAAACAGCTACTCTTGTCACGTTATGGAAAACCAGCATTTTTAAAAAGATTTCTTTCAGTTATGAAGTATTTATTTTAAAAGCGCTGTACTGCTCTGCTCCGCTGTAGAAAATCTCCATGTTACCACTTATAGTACTATCCTCGTAATCCCTTGTTGTGTTGTTTGAAGTATTTTTACAGTATCGCTAAAAAAATTCTCACGTAGCTCATATATTGTCGAATGTTTTTACTTTTGAGGAAGAAAGTTGACATGAGCTCTTGAGTCACCTGAGCTACTTGAAGGTATCAAAACTCACCTTATAATATGATCAAATTGCATACTTTACTGCAACCATTATAAAGCCTATATAAGCTGACAACTAATGAATAATATTATGCCACGACTCATCGGCTCACTGACCATCGACCAGAAAGAGGAGATTCCAATTTTTGTTGCTATAAATACCCTATTTTCTTATACTTGCGATTTCTTAATAAAGAGTACTTTTGCTAAATCTACAACATGATATTGTTTTTCCAAGAAAACCCAAACATGCTTTGTAATGTATGAGTACAAAAAAAATGAAAGAATATCAAAAAAAACTATATAATGTTAATCTAAATTTTGATTTTTTGACTGACTCTTTGTATGTAGTTTAAGTGTTTAATTTTGTTTTCATCCACGCGTTCTAATTGATTCGCCGTTAGTTGTACGTTCATAACGATCCATATGAAAAATGTATGGATTTGACTTTAAATTCTCCTTGAATTCTTTGTTAAAATCCTTGCCTGCTAGGTATCTTTGAATCTGTTTGAAGTTGTGTAAAAAAAATTAATATAGACTTGACGGTAGCTTAAAATTATTATTATTTTTATATTTTAATCAACAACTGATTTCTTGCTAAATCATCTGTTATTCTGTTAAAAAATATAGCATTGGTGCCATAATAATGTCAAAAGTGTTTCAAGAGAACAAAAACCAGACGCATAAATAATTCAAAAAAACGAAATCCACAGCACAACGCAACGAAACATAACTAACTTAAGCTGTAAGGTGCGGTTCGGTGGAGAGTTTCTAACCAATGGCGTTCTGTCGAAAAGCATTCGAACATTTAGTCATCAGTTGGGAATGTCAAGCACGAGTCTTTGCAGGAAACATTCGCACGGTGAGTGTGCAACCGTGCTGTGAGCTTAAAATTTGGAAACATGGAATAAACAAAAACGAATAAAAATAATGGCAAATTGTTTTTGCAATTGTTATAAACCATGAAAATTTTCATTTAATACGATGTTAAGTTCTGATTTAGCATTGATCAGAGTGGCTTCAGAACATTCTGTGTATCAGGAACTAGTTTGTTCAATGTTTCATTGCTAGAAAGAGTTCCCAGAATTCAAAACTCTAATAATGTGAAATTTTGCTCATTTTAACGAAAAAATACTATTTAAATGTGTTGTATTAGCATTTGCTCGATATGCGAAGAACTTTTCCCGGTATGTACTTTAGTTATTTTGACCAAATAAAACAACGCCATTTCCACAATTCGCATAGTGTGTTTCAGTAGTAGTTATGGCGATACTTATAGCAAAATAAAATCGCTGTTTACATCGTCCCCTGATATTCATTCCCGATACGACCTGTATGCGCACCGAAGGGTGCACCGAACCCAAGCTGAGAAAGGATCGTTTCGTGTGATATTTTCTTTTATCAGCACCACATCCCGGCACACACCATCCCGGCTAAAGGCACTTCGGTTTTATCGACACACACACACACACACACACACACACACACACACACACACACAAAGTATTGAATGACGTTCCTCGTCCAGAGCACACCGCTTTTGAAGTAGGTCAGTCCTGGCAGGTGGTATGAGAAGGGAAAAGGAAGAAAAGAAAAACAAACGTCCCAAGAATAAAGGACGAGATGATGGGAACGAACACGAAGCGCCGTGTAAGACGCTTCACATGTGAAGAATTTTCACTTCCATTCACTGTTCGTGCTTGTCGTGCGGGTGAATGGAAGCAACCGGCATATCGTCTGACGACGAGTCCTGAATAGCGCGTCGAAAGTACAAGCTTTTAATGAGGTTCTTCACCTTCTCCCACACGAACAAATGGAGGACCGGGAGAGTGAAAATGTACGGGCAATAAATAGAGAGATTGTTAAAACGTCTCATCCTATCGCCACCCCCGAAAAAGGGAACCGTGTACACACGGGCGCGGGAAAAGTCGATCGTCTTTCGTGGTGGTTTGTAGTTGGACATGAATAGAAGTTAATAACTATGTCTGTGGTGATGGTTTTAATAGCACACCCGTGGCAACGAACTTGCTCCGTCTAGCTAGCGTGCTTCTTGCGTGAACGGATTTTGTATTTCCATTGGAGAAGAATTTCTACAGAAAGTTAATTATCGTGTCACACGTTTAGCTTTGTAGTTTTAGGTTTGAGAAGATTGTGCACTTGTTTTATCGCAACGGTTTTGTGTCACATTTGTGTTCACATTTTATGCATGCAGGTGGAGGATTACGATTATTGAAAGGTAGTATTTCAATTGATTACATCTTTTATAAGTTTTAGAGATATTGAAGACAGCAAGAAGAATTATTTTTTACCAGAAAACATTTTAATTATTTTTTAAACTTTATGTTAAATTGAAATAAAATAATTTCTGGAATCTTTTGCCAAGGTTTGTAGAAATATTTAATTTCAAAACTCACAAATAATATTTTTTAAATCCACCGATAAAGGTAGCATTGGATGCTCTGAAGGTGTGTTAAAAAATATCTGATCGAAATGATGAAGCATTGCATTTTAAAAAAATCCTTTACTTTATTCTGAACAAAAACAATGGCACTACGGTAACACCTTACAAAAAATTTTCCCCACAACATCATGCAAAACAAAGAAAACACATTTTCAAGTCGTCGTTGTGTGTGATTGTGTGACCTTCAACGAATGAGGGGAGTGAAAGTTTCCTTACCATAAGGGCTGGCGTATCTTTCGACGGGTAAGAGATCTGTACTTCACCGTTGCTTCACCGAAGATGCAAATAAGGGCAACTTCACCACCGGTAACATCTGGTGTTACATCGTCTAACAACAGCAACAAAACAAAGAAGAAACAAAAAAACAACAGAAACAGACACACAGCAAAAGGTGGTAACCGATTGTGTGAGGAAAAATTATGCAAATTATTACCTTGCAATATTAGCTTTCGGTTCGGCAAAGACTTGAGGAAAAGCTGGGCCTTGAACGGAAAGGTCTTCGGTGTAAAGGATTTACACATGGATTCGGTGCCCTCGGAAGGATGGGGGACTTGGGAAGATGTGAGGTGAGGTTTATTTTAATTTTTTCCCTCTCCCACCAGCTGATATATCTGGGTTGGAAAGGGAACAACAATGGGTGCCATTTTTTTAATGCTTTATGTAGTTGTTTAACTTTTCCCTCTCGAAAAAGGTGAGTGATTTTTTTGTTGTTGTGTGTCCGGAAAGATTTGTAACTTGGGCCGATGGTTTGATAAAGCTATTTACGGATGCAATGGTTTGTTCCCTTTGTTTTATCAGTGTTATCCCTTCGACAAAATGCTAATATATGGAAAGCGTGGAATAACAAGCTGCATAAATTGGGCTCGGACAGCATTATTGTTCCACGGCGGAGTGGAAAATGTTGGAAAATTAATTGAAAAAGCAAACAGCTGTAATCGTGTTTTTTTTGTTTTCTCTAAACCTATGCTTTATTGTATCGATACACCAAACATATGTAAACGTTGGGTGACATTGCTGACATTGTTTCTCATTAACCGCTAAGTGCCCTACAGTCAATGGTAAAGTAAGTGGTAAAAACCGTTTGAAAAGAAAGCTCTGGCATTTGAATACTGTTGAAAAAAAAAATAATAAAAATAAACCAAAATAAAAGACGCAATTCACTGCTAGCTTGTCATAGCTCTATGCTCCTGGTACTGGATCTTCGGGTGTATTATGTTATTACGTGCTGTCACTGTTGGGTTTAATTTTTGCGTTGATCGTTGCGCCGGTTTCAGCGACGGTTCATGGCTTCTTCCTCGCGTCTCAGTGCTTGAACCAGCACGATGCCCAATACAGCATTGCATGTCTAATGGTTTTTGGGGGGTAAAACAAGAATTAAAATACGGAACTTTTAGGGGCGAAAGAAAATGCTTACATGAACGGCAGCCAGTATCATTGCCATGATGGCGGCCCAGATGGATTTATCCTCCAGGAACCAGGTCAGCTCGTTGACACATCCGTTAAAGAATGCATTGCCGGTAACGGTATCGCGACACTCGAGCGGTAACGGTTGACGCATCACCATGTAATCGTTCGGTCCATCCGCTCCACAGCACCCAATCTATATCGAGACCGAAAAACGGGCGAAAGAAAATGTTACCAAAAAAAGCGAAACACATTTACCAATTTAGAGATTGCTACAGCCCAAAAAAAACAGCTACATTTAGCTGCCATCTTTTTTTTCCTTCTCTATTGCGAACAAACTGAATCCTTTTACCAGGTTTCATTAGTGAAATTGATAGGGAAATGGAACCGTATTAGGAAGCCGTCGAAGCAAAAAGTGCCATTTCTGGTACGATGGTGTAATCGTGTAATAGCCTTGCAGGCGTTTAATTATGCATCGTGGAAGTAGTGGTGGGTGGATGGAACATGATCGGAAGGTAAAGAGAGAGAGAGAGAGAGAGAGAGAGATGGGAAAAAACGAAGAAACTTATGAAGATTGACATGAAGGAAAAAGTAGCTACACCTACTCATTAAAAGATGGTGACACCGAATGGAATGAAGACTGGAAGAAATCGAAACACGGTGAGGTGAAATCAACGAATCAATGATTCAAAGGCTCCTCGCCGAAGACAGTGGTTAAATTAAGACGATAGAAATTATAGTTTGCTGGTGTGGAAAGATCGATCGTTCCGAGCCGAGGTAAGTTTTTAATTGGTTGTAGAACGAAATTGGAACGGAAAGTTTTTAGTTTTGCCTTTTTATGTTTCTAGCTTTGATTGAGTTGCTGATTTATTTGGTTTTATTTTTATTTTTTTAGTTTCATTACTTTTCTTTAGTTTGTTGATCGATAAAATAAACAAATTCTAATTAAAATAATTACTTGTGAAAACCAATGCAGGAAGAAATAGATTTTTTTGTATTTTTTCCTTGAATTGCATAAGTGTTTTTTATTCATGTGAAACGGCTTGGTCGTATTGATTAGAATTGCAAAAGTTTGCATTTTATAAAAAACAAAAAATTAAATGGTTTGACGCTTCTTTAATTAACGAACTAGACAAAGTTCTTAAGGTTGGCCTTTTCTTAAGGTTGTCATGTGTGACAGAATCGAACGTTCAACAAATCAAGATGATAATGGACGTGTTAGTTGCGCATCAGTATGTAGCGTCAATGCTTGCGTGTGAGTTGCGAGTTGGGCGCTTTACGTGAGTTAAGCAACTATCCATTAAATGCTCGCATTTCAGTATTAATTACAATCATTTCACTGGTGATGAGTTTTGTTCCTACATCAGGGCAGCGTCCGGGGACTAGGGAATATGGAACAAAGGAGCCAAAAGATCGACACCGAAGCGCAAATGCGTCCCAAATGGTGCATAGCAATGTAGTGGCGATGGTGTTTGATTTCAATAATGGATTAATGAACTGCACTGCCTGCGAGGTGAAGCACTTTAGCGAACAATTTCGCCCTCACACAGGAGACAACAGCCGATACATTAAGAAACAGCACCGTTCGAGCTCGGGCTGTCTGTCGTCAGCAGTTTTGGGAAATGGATTTTTGTGTTTTTTTGTTTTGTTTTCGGTTGTGCTTGAATGTAGAAGCGTGGCAATGCCAAAGCTGCAGAATACTTACACTCTCTTGGATTAGCTTTAGGGCGCTCGATGAGTGAGGATGCTCGGAGGTGATGATGAAGCGAAGCATCGTTTGACGAATCAGCGGCTGAATGCTTGAGTTCATTGTCGAGTAATCGAGCAAGATGGCAGAACCGATGACGGTAAGTATAAACAGGAAAACTTGCGTTCCGATGAACTGAAATTACAATAAAAGATGAGAAGAAATTTTTGTTATTAGAATTTCATGCAATTGAAATAAATTGTTTGTTTTTTTTTCAAAATAATTCTTTGAATGCAAACTAAACTAAGAAACCGATTAGGTTTTTCCTGAGTTTGCACAATTATTATATTGCAATTTAAAGAACATTATGTTATGCTCTGTTTTATGTAATCCGTTTTCTTTAAATATATTTTTTTAAATTATCTATTGTTCGAGTGAGCGAGTTCGCTTAGTGAATATTTTTAATTTTTAAATTTTATTTCAGATGAGTATGTTTTACTTTATAAATTAATAAAAATTTGATAATTTATCCTAAACTTCTCGTGAATATTAATTTGAATTTTTTCTTCATCTATTTTCATTTCAATAATTCAAAACACAATGCATCACGAAATTAAAATTTTACTATATCTTTAAGTATAAAATTTATTCAAATAACAGGTAGTACCCGAGATATTCACATGGTATCAATGGTATATCACATCGATTCGCAGATAGGGGGATTTTAAAATTTTTTAGCTCTTTTATATTATGGAACAAAATTGCAAAGCAAATAAGTTTAAATTTATGAACAATGTCTACTGACATTAGTCGCATTAAACTAGAATCCTTATTAAACGGAGACTCCCTATCTAACGAACATGGTTGAGATGCACCTGAAAGTTATATTAATTTTTTAAACTATGCCTCAATGTAAGTTGAAAAATTTCGTTAAAATGCACCATAATTTTTTTCCATTCAAATTAACTATATAACATATTATAAACCACTTTGCTGTCGATTTTGCCTATAATTAACAATTTTTAAACCTACACAAGTGTAAAGTTAACATTTTCTATTATAATTACACAATTTACCAGCGTCGAGTTCATGGTGACAAAGAAAATATAGTACCACCGAAAAATTAATTACCAGCAGCTTATCAATTACGAGCGTTTCGATCAAAAAACGAAACCAGCGGAAGGAAAAATTAACCCTCCTCGACTTCCACCCAACTCCATTTTTGCCCGGAGAAAATCACTTTCAATCACCGAAACACGAAATACCCAATCGTCCCAATCGACGACTCCAAGCCGACCCGATTGACGTGAGAATCGGTGCGATGAAAATTGCACAATTACGAACATGATTAAGCCATGTAACGGGGCCGATTATCCTGCCGCCTGTCAGCTCAGACCGCCCTCCCCTCTAGCTGCCGGCTATACCGCTCAAACCGATTAAACTACAATCGGCCGTCAGTGTTCCGCGTCAGGAGGATGAGTGGGGTATGGCGTCCGTTTATCATCGATTACGATGGATTGTGTCTGGCAAGAGCTTCCGAAAGAGATTGAGAATAAATTACTATGAAAACATTATTAACGGAAGCGCTGTTGGAAATTTTGCAGTGGAAGTCGGTAAACGAACGCTTTGACGGTACAATCCGGCTGTGCTTTCGTTTGCTTTTGTTCTTTACATGTGTCATAATTGAATCGTATAATGTTGACAAATTATTGATTGCGATAGACTGATGGTTTACAGAGTAATTGTTAACATAAGCACTATTGGACCAGTCGTTTTGATCGGAACGACTTTTTTTAATTTAAACAAATCGAATCAAACAGTTTCTAAAATATTCTCTTCAAAAAACTTCAAAACACATTTCAGATTTTCAACATAAATCACAGCAAGAAACTAATAATAAAAAAACACTAGAACTTCCGGACACGTCCTTTTGATTGAAACGCTTCATTTTCATTGAATTATTTTTTAAATCCTAAGGTAGTTGAAACATGAGTTTTACATACATACTTTATAGTACGATCTCCAATAAACAATAAACTATATTCCATAAAAATGTACTCTTCGAAATTGTTCAAAACCTAACCGCGAACAAAAAACGCTTCAAACGCTTGATAATTCTAGTGTTAATGCTGGCATTCATTAAGAGCCTGTTTAAGCTAACAAAGGAAAAAAATATGTGTGAAAAATAAAGCTATAACATACTCCAATCAAATTTCAAATGAAAACTCGTATTACAATTTTCAATAAAAAAAAAAACGCTGGCCACTTTTCCATTATGTGCAATTACTGTACACCTTATTGCGATAGTTGGGTCTGATGCGTGAGTATAATAATGTTACACGATGAATAAATCAGTCTCAAAACTCATTGATGATTGGCTTTACGGTTTGCCGGTGCACAAGGGTCATGAATTGGCCTCCATTGTGTAGGGCTTCCTTGGGCGAACCAAATGAGCACCGACGGCCATAATTGAATGGGATAGCAGTGATGGAAAGGAATTCAATAAAATTACACAATCTTCACGCAGGTGCACCCGTTCAAGTACCCGTTCAATGGCCATCCATCGAACGCCGTCTGAATGAAAAATTCAATCAACTATGGCCATTCTAGGTTTTTTCACTCAAAAGCACCCCGGTTCGTTGAGTGGAGAATATCGCGAACTCAGTACTGACCATATTGCTGCACTGAGGCTTTTGCAATTTAGCCACCCGTTTTCGAACGAATGAATGAGGGGTTAGTAAATAGATTTAATACAGACCAAATGGCTCGCTTTTAACTTCAAACTACTGGAGTGGGGTTAGAGTATATTCTATTGATAGCGATGATTTCGTTAAATGAAATGGAACTGTTGGACGATGTTGGAAAAGTAAGTGAAATAAAAGAAAAAAAACTCTATTGCGGTTTTGATGAGACAATTAATCATCATACCGCAGACTTCCGTTAAAAAATATTTTTGATATTTTTTTAATATCTGTTTGTTTGTATATAATTTTACTTTATTATATTAACACAAGATAAAAACAAAATCAAACAACTTGTGTTAATTTGTACTTCTTTTACTATTTTCCACTATTTAAAGGGAAATAAATTTCCTTTTAATTAGTTTGAATGTTTTTTTAAGAAAAGAATGTTAAATATTAAACATTTTTTACATTAACCTTTTTGATACCATCGATAAGATGTTACATGTTTCCCATTTATTTGCTGCTCACCATCAGAAAGTGATTTTCTTACGCTAAATTATTAATGTCCCACCATTCAGATTGAGTCATTTGAATACGTAAGAGACTGCTGTCGTCTGTGAAAATGTGTTTCACCTTTCTAGCGACAAAATATGCCTATTTCGCAAGGCACGTTTTCGATCGATTAATGTGAACCCCAAGCGTGGGTTTGGCTTCATCAACATGCAACCGAATGGGTTTTCAATATTTTCCCACCTCTCCGAGTCTTCATCCGTTTGCTATCTTGTGCCACGGTTGACAAGCGAGCAAATTATGGCACAATGAGGGAAGTGCGGGAAGTTCCACAAAATGAAGTTCCAAGCAAACTGTGGCGGAAAAGGAATATTATTCTTACAAATTATGTTACAACATCAAACGCCTGTGTGCCGTCGTGCGGAGGTTTGTTACTGTGGAGGGTGTATTCCTTTCATGATGCTTGCCGTTGTGTGGTTCACATCAAAATGGATGAAGGTGGGTTTTCTTTTATTGCTAGTTCATCGTTACACAAGCCATCGGTTACGAAACGAAAGGTACACTGGCAGGAGTGGCAGGATCATGCATATTGAAAAAAGTCTTCGGAATGAACCCACCAGAGGACACTTCAGTACTCAGGACTCTTAGGTTATGGAACTCTTTAGTTATGAAGTTTGACATCAGAAGTAGAGTGGGTTTGAACCTACCGTAAGCGAGCAGGTTTGCCTTGGTATGATGGGCAACGTAGAAGTATCAAAAGGAATGAAAGAATATTTTCTTGAGCAATGAGTAAATATGCCGCCCGACCAGCCACCATAGAACCGGCCTTATGATCATTTTCCAATCTAGAAGTGATCTAGGTAGAAAATTCATGCCGATGTCAATGGCCATCAGGGCTGTCGTTCCATCTGGGAAAAAGCCTTCTGGGCTGTGTGGCGTAACGTCTTATCGGTGTCTTTCTTCCGTTTAAATAATGGATAACGTATAACAAGAGATGAAAGTGCATTTACGCTCTCGATTAAGGACAGGTAAATGGTGAAGTATGGTGATTGGACGTAGAAAGTAGAAGCCTTCACTAGTAAGGCACGCACACATGTTGAACGTAGTGTGTACGGGAGATGTTTAAAAGATGTTACACTTCATTGACTCAACTGTACAAAATAGGTGTAATATGCCGTTTTGCCGGTAAAGTATAGCGATGGGAACTCCGGAGTGGAATTGCGAAATAAACTCCCACTTCGAAGTTGGAAAGCAGGATTCGACTCCAACAAAATCCGGATTCGAATCCGATTTACTCTGGAGTCAACATCGGAGTCCACTGCCAGACCAATTTCCGTATTTCTCCGGAGGAAAAGATTCCGGATTCCGGATGAATGCTGAATTTTTCCGCAGTAAAAATGCGGATTTTCAAATAAGCTCTTCCCAATTTACCTTGAGTTTTCCCGTAGTTTTCCTCAAGTTTTATGGCATTTTTCCACATATTCTTCCACATTCCACATGCTTTCTCAAAATTAAAAAAAAAGATTTTCACAAGTTTTAAAACAGTTTTTTTTCCATTTAGAGTTCTCCGTAGTTGTATTATAGGTTTCAATAGGTTTATCCACATTTTTCATTGGTATTTTTCATAGTTTCCAATTGCTATTGGAATAGAGTATCAATGTTTTAAAGGCTGCGTTGTCATCGATGACTTTCTCGATTAATACGGAGTCGACTCCGGAATGTTCAGGAGTTGGATTACACCGACTCCGAAAAAACAGAATTTTGCCCATCGCTAGTAAAGTTACTGAAATTGAAATTGAACCATAAAAACTTACACAAAAATGTGGAAGTTTCTAAAAAAATTTCGATTTAAAGCACTACTTTTAGAAAAATGAAAGGTAATTACATTTCAACTCATTTTTCAAAAGTGTTCTCATCTTGAACGCATTCTGTATCACGATAGATCCTTACCCATAGTAGTAAAAAGAATCGAAATATAATCGTGGTTAAAATCTCGAATCTCTTTAGGAGTGCCACACAATTACTACCTGAGATCCTGGAACTGAAGATTTGATCTTCAATTTTTTTGACTTTCTCATTAAGTTTAAGTATTGAAATATTTTCATACTTCCCCTACAATATTTAGATAATGAAATGATTGCCATACTGCAGTGATGCTTAAATTTAAACTCAAATCGTTCTTTATCCGGCGTCAACCTGTTGCTGTATTTTAAGAAGCTCTAACAATCGAGGCGGTAATTTTGGTGATCGTTCATATATTTGTACCTATTTTCTGATCAAAACCTTTAAGTGACATGACTTTTTGATTTGTCTGCGAATTATGTTGTAGCTATTATTGTTAGCTTTCGCAACCAACAAAAAATAGAAAATTTTGTCGAACGATTATGAAAGGTCTAACAAAAAGTAGACCTACTGGCTACTGCATATTGTCGTCCATTTTTCAGTCTACCGTGTGACAGAGCGGTGGGCAAGAAAACCACCAGCCACCCATCATCAGAACGAAAACCTCAATAGCCGAAGGCAATGCGACGCTTTCGATGCGACATTTGATATGCTTTGTTGAGGTGGACGGCTGGCCGGGGCACAGCAAATCTCACCACCGCTCGACCGAGGCACAAGACTTGGAACGAAGAAGAAAACACATCGAACCAAACCACCCTCGTTTGACAAAAAAACGAACCGTCTCTCATCTGCTCGTTTTCTTTCGTTCGTTTTTCCTCCTTTTAGCTGTTTTGTTTTTATCATGATTGTGTTTTTTTTTTCTCTCTCTCTATTCTCTTATAAACGTCCCATGAATCCCGACTGGTCGGACCAGACGGGAAGCATTCTTGCATTCAAGTTTGCTTTCTTTTTTGTTCGGCTTTCTCCTCACTACTGTTTTTCCCGTAACGTTTCTTTGCGGGCAAAGGCTGCAGACGCAGAAGCGTGATCATTTCAACCCACCGGTGAATGAAGCGGTCAAGGAAGCATAAGGCATAAGGCAAGGAGATGTGCTGATTTGCTGCTACTTGATTTTATGCTGCCTTCGCCCCCGAAAACGCTCAGTCCATTCGCGCGTACACGAACCGGATGTTATGAAAACCAATTTCCGTGATGTGATTGGAAATTTTTGTCATTTTTCATCATCTCCAGGCCACTGACAACAGGTTTCTCCGGGTTTTCCGCTTTATCAGTGCAGCTACGTCCTGTCCGGCGAAATGTTACCCGGGTGAGTGTTGAGGATGTTTCTTTTTCTCTTGTCTATCGCCCTTTAACGTTCGTATTTAGTGATAGGTAGGATATGAAGCTGTATTTTTTTCTCTCGCCCCAAACTCGTTCGTATGTCTCATTGGCGTTGGGATTTGTGGAGGAACGAAAAAAGTTGCTTGCAAAAATTGTGAAAATTGATTGAGTGGAAGGAAAAAGATGGAATACCTTCCAAAGAATGGATCTGGACGATGGTAAATTGTTCGTTCGAGAGTACAATGCAAGAGGCTACCGATCGTCTACATGTTCATGTTCACCTTTCATCCTTCTCAGGAGAATATTGCACAAAATGACTCTCTCTCTCTCCCTCTCTACTCCACCATCTTCCCCTAAGCCACACCAATCTGATAGTTCCATTTGCACGGACAGACATCGGTCGACTGACAACTGCTCATTATTCATAAATCCATTTGGAAAACTTAATTAATTAATCATCGCCATGTGCAGTGCCGGATGCATTTCACTATCAATCGCCCGTATTGTTAAAGCAGTCCCAAAAAGGGTCCGCTGGTCCATGTGTTTCCATGTCCGGAAATCGTTGCGACCAGACAGAACGTAGATGTTCGGAAAGGTGAACGTACCCCCAGAGCCTCGTTCCGCATTGTATTCAGCCTTCTAGCAAGGAACATTGTGGTCGATTTTGCATACGTTCAGTAGTACTGTCAAATGAAATGAATCTTTGTCGATGTGGATTTGGTTATGTTTTCGATGAACTAATTTAGGAATTTGATCCTTACAGCAAAACATTACAGCTTGTTGTTTAAATTGTTTAGTGTCACTTATTGGTGTATTTCTTGATTTTTTTTATAAAAAGGATGAAAAAAAAAGATTCTTTCAAGATTCATCATGATTTAAATGAGTTTTTATTGAAGTAGAAGTTGATTGTAGAATTTGCATATCTTTAGGTGTTTTTTCGTAGATGACATGATTATCGATTTGATTTCCTAAACTGTTTTGTTTGTCATGACAATGTCTAAAACTTTTTCACTTTATGAATTTTTTGTCAGAAAATATTCTATTGTGTGAATGATGCAATTTATAATTTAATATTTAATCAATATGAATTTTTTTCTTTTTACAAATCTACTTTTTGTTTTTATAATTGTGGCAACGACTGAAAATTTTGTTTTATTAAAATACGCATGATAAGCAATGTATGATGAACTATGAATTTCAAATCATTTCAAATGCATCCATGATTATCTACGCATTCTAAAATGCCTTTGTCATGAAAAAGCTTCATTTTCAGCAAAATAAGAACTGGATCAATGTTGCTATGCTGCAGCACCATTTCTTAGACGGACGGATACCAACGAAGGCTATAGCAATTTTTCGTATAAAATTATTCGCAGTCAGGCAAATTCCTTATGCTTCTTTGAAAGCAGTAAAAAAAAGCAAAGAAAATCACATAGTCGAGAAAAGTAAGGCTGCTCAAGATATAAGGACAGAGAATTGATAACAAAAAACTTTTATTCATATTCGGAGCGACGTAACGAGTTTTGGTATGTCTTTTTTTGTTGGTTTCTCGAAATATTACAGCATATGGCAAACTATCCAAACAAACATCCATTTGATCTTTGCATCCAATTGAAAATTCATACATCGAATTGGAATCGAAGCACTTGAACTGCAGCGCTAGCGAAAGCGAATCACTGAAGCGATTTACAATCCGATTGTTGAGATATTTTGCTCGTCTTTTTATCATCCCATAAGAGCAGCATGAACGGATATTGATTTCCTTTTCACAATCTGTTTTTGGGAGAGTGGGCGATTTGCTATGATCAACTTTTGAATTTACGTCACGCCTAGGAACGAAACTATTTTTTTTTTTGGAAACTTTCAAGTTAACCTTATATTTCCTTTCAAACATATGAAAAACAAGTTTTCACTTAATTTTGTAAACAATTTTGATACCTATAAATATGTTAATTTAATATAAAATAAATGGATGATAAACCAAACTAACGTACTACCACTTTTGACAGAACATTATTTCTTTTCCATTTTACATCAAATTATTTTTTTAATATTTCTTAAATCTTTTCTCAAACGAATGGTTCCGTTACCAAGAAAGTAGGATTCCGTACATTTGTGCTGAAAAATCTTTAACTTTGCGCGGGCAAAAGTTTACCCGGAAACCAAGTGAACAAGGAAAAGTCATCTCAACTTTGACGTTGCGGTGTTTCGGGAAATATTCCCCAATGGCAAATAATCAAATAGCAAAGGCAAACAAACAAATAAACCGACCGGCAAAACAGGCTGCACAACGGTTGACCGATGGTCGGCCGGTGTAAATTGTGCAAACCACAAAAGCAACCTACCGAAGTTCGGACGAAGTGGACAATCTTCGGAGCTGCGGAAGGTAGGGAGAAACATTTGGAGTTTATGATATAATCAGCATGTTTATCCTTTGAACAGGCACACCGATGCTGAGGCTCACACCACACCCCTCTCCCCCTACCCCACCCGGGGAGGGCAAAGGAAGTTTGACTTTCTTTGGGGGTGAAATTTTCCCGCTGTGGTCAAGCACTGTACGAGGATGTTGACAAAGGTGAAGGGATGCCGTGTTTATTTTCTTAAAACCGATGCTTTTGCCCGGGTCAGGCGACACTTCTCTCTCGCTCTCTCTCTCTCTGCGCTCAAAATCTATTGCGTACGAGGTAATGTTTGCGAGTGTTTGCACAGATGGTACCGAAGAATGACAGCATTCGGTTTGGACACAACAGGCAGCAGAAGGAGGTTTTCTGCAGCGTTTCTGCTGCTCATTAAGCGAGTGTGGTTGAAGATAAAGAGAGTCATTTTAAAGGCAGCATGATTAAAGTAGATGTGAAGAAGCAAAATCAATTAAACCTAATTGTTTAAGTATTACTTCTTCTCTACAAAAAGCTTCTTTGGTCCGTCCATTAAGAGATATTGAACTGTTTATTTTTATAAAAAAAAAATTACTTAGTTTCAGAATGAAATTTTGAGTGCTTTTATTCTGAAATTGATTGAAAAAAAATTGTTCGAAAAAAAGTCTTGCTTCGAATTTTTAATTGAAAAATGTAAGAAATGTGTAAAATTTCGAATGATTTCGACTTTAGAACTGATAAAATTCTCATTCGCTCGAAAGTCGAAACTTTGTCGAGCAACGTGATGAAGGAACGTTCAAATGAGAAAGTTTAAATTACATCGGTCGCAAATGTAATGCAGTGCAGCAATGCCAAATGCATAAATAAAATGCCTTCACTTTACACTACGTGATACTACATCCACAAATCTACTTCATTGCAGAAGGGAACTTGACCCGGTGGAAATGGTACTGAGGAGTATCGGGTTTTATCTGTGGAAGAAATATTGGTAACCATTGTATCTACTATTTGGCAGAGAAGAAGAAGCTGACTGTTGCTGTTTTTTATGGAAGAAAAAAAAACAACGAAAAACATTCGAAAACTACAATGTATCGGAGGTCATCATCGCAAGCAGACAGACATAAGCCGGGCGGTCCTGTCTACGGTTGCCAGTTTGCTAGATGCACCTTTACAGCTGCATTACAACAAGGTTCGGGTTCACTTTCCTAAGCAGCTTCACCGATGCACGAACACATGCTAAAAAATGAAGAAAAAAATACAAAAAAGAGCACAAAAAAGCTTCAACTCATCTCACTTCAAATCGTTCGATGCTGTTAGGAAAGCAAGGGAAAACTTTTCTTGAGGGAAACAACATTTTGCATCCTCAAAATTCAAACCTCAATCCGAAAAAAAAAGACCAGTAAAGAAAAGGGGGGGCGGAAAAAAAGAGCTGAGGTAAATTGAAAGCAAAAGCTTCGAGAGACAAATTCCATGTCGGTGGAAATGTTTCTTTGGTAACTAGAAAAAAACAGAAGCAAACAGAGACGGAAATAAAACGGTTGTTCTATTGAGCGGATGTGTAAGAGAGATTTCAACGAAACGACAAACACAAAATCCCTGTTCAAAATGAAACGATTTCAGGAAACGTACACTGACAACGTGTTCTCCAGTGGATTGTCCTTGGTTTTTGGGTGAAATTGAAAACAAAACCATACCAAAGGAACATAAGCATGGGCAAGGAAGTATTCCGTGAAGGCTTACTGTAAGGAAATTGGAACTTTTGTGTATGTGTGTGTGTGTGTATTGAACTTTGGAACATGCAACATTGATTACATATCGATGTACCTTTGTAGCATTACAAACATTGCAGCATTCTAAAATGCAATGACATCATTGTCTTTCACCAATAGTTCTCCCAGCTCGATACAAAATGAAACTGAATATTCACTTTACTGTTTCAAAAAAGTACCGTTTCTAAGTAAATATTTGTCTTTAATGAAATGAAAGCTAATATTTGCTACTGCAAGATACTTCAAAGTTTAATTAGAAAATTGCCCTCATAATCTATTAGATTTCGCATCGTATGTAAGAGGATAAAAAACAATATTTCGTTTGATGTAAATATTTGCCCAAAGGAGCTTTTGCATGGCCGTAAGTGCGTTTTCCGTTCGAGGGAGTCATTTAATTAATGATAATTGATAAAGAGTAATATCGTGTATGGGCACTTTCGCATTGATTGACACTAGATGTGGTTAAATTAATTTGTGTAACCATATTTCTGGAATGGATGAGGAACTGTAATTAATTGATGAGATCATTCGGGTTGAGTGTGAGTTAAACATTAGCTTGGTAATTGTTTGATTTCAGTGTTTCAACAGAAACAATTATTTAATTGAAAAGTTCGCTTAAACTCATACACTTTAAGCGTGCTTAAAGATATTTAAATCTTGAACTGATAATTTATTTTTGAAAAATCCCAACCATTACACAAACAAAGTAAGGGTGAAGCCCGTTTTTTGCAGAAAGATAATGGGATGTTACCGTTAGGAGAAGAATACACATCCTCTTCACAGGGTCACAATAAAGTCAATGGTTCTTTAGCAAACGACAATTGCGTCACAGTTTGTTTGAACTCTCGCCAAGGATAACGATGGGATATAATGAACGGTTTTAGATAGCAAGAAAAAAAAACATCTTACATAAAACAATAGATGGAAATGACATTGGCACGCACGTACAAACACACCCATTACCACTGTCAGGAAAAGGTTCATTATAGTTCTGCACTTCCGGTTTCTCTCTCTCTCTTTTTCTCTCTCTCTGCGGCCAATACAACGACCGTCCGAGAATATAGCCGGTGCGCAACTACTGAAAGCAATTAAAGTTATACGTTTGGCCGCGCACGATTCCGCTGCAGTTGTGATTGTAATCTTTGCCGAATGGTGTGTCCGTTTCCTTCGGGCTTTCCCTCGCATAAAAATGCTAAAATGGTTTTAATACAATAGAAAGCACACACAGAAACAAAAAAAAATAGAACACTTAAGACGAAACCAAACACGAAACCGAGGAATTGTCGCGGTCCCAGGGGAATAGGTTCCCATTGTCATAACAAAAAACAGGGAGTGCCAAGAAATCGCCGGTAACGCAACACTAAGGCGACGCATCGCCATCGGTTAGTTCGGTTGGATGATTATTGAAATTGGTTTTGAACCCGTGAACCATTCCGGCAGTTTTGCCTCCGAAAACTGTCAGCTGCAAGCATTGAATTGTGGTGTGGGGGGAAAAAAGGCGAAACCCAGGGGGCGAGGTTTCTTTGTTCCAGTGTGCAGGAGAAAAAAAACAGTCAAACCACCGTTTTCCCGTATTCATGAGCGAAGAAGTTGACGCCAGCCAGGGTTTTGGGAGCTATATTATTCATGCTTTAATTGACACTGAAGTGTCATGTTGTGTAAGTTATAATTTCCCCAATCGTGCTTCAAGGATTTTTGTGGTTTTCGAATACGAAGTAAGAAAAGCGAAATCTTGCCTCGGTTCATGGAAACTTTCGATCGTTGTCCGGTTTTTCCGGCTGCAACTGACAAAAACTGTGAATGCGAGTTTCTAGCTCATGTTAGTGACCGTTTCGTTGACCGACTTGTTGGATTAGTTGCTTGGACCGGGAAGGCCGGGGCACAACATCATGGATCAAAGTTTCCGCGAAAGCCAGAGCTATGTTCCTTCGCAAACCGCAAACAATCGGGTTCGGGATGGATCTAACCGATGGGGAAAACTGGCTGACTGTCCCGCTGACTGCGAGTTTGCGGTGAGTTTTGTGTGACAGTTCCGCACCGATGGCGTGCAGCACCAGCGCGATATCCATTATTCACCGGCATCGAAGACAAGCGTGGGATGATTGAGCGGATTGGAACTGGGCCAGTTTCATTAGAGCTGTCAGTGACAGGACAAAGTCCTGTCGCCACTCCGCACTATGTCCTGTTAATGTTTTTGCTTCCAGTCCTCTCCCATTCTCTCGTCCTTTTCATTGGAGTGTCGTTTGTCGTGAAGACGTCATGGCGCGTTCGGGAATGTCGGGGACAGTAGAGTTTTGTTTGTGAAATTGCTTCCGCAAAGTGCGAAGGAGATTTATAATAATAAAATGATAAACCATGAAGGTGTCTCAGGAAGACAATTCCTTGTTGATGAATTAATTTAATAGTTCAATTATTATCCTAACAGGATTTCTTCCTCCATATGCTTTTTATGTTAGAAATAGTAAATATCTTTTAAATTGATAACATTATATAAAGGTGCTATACTTACCAAATACAGTGCGGATGAATGCTCCATCAGTGCTGAACAGCAACCAAGGAAGGAGAATATCATAACCAATGCACCGGCAGCGATCAGTATGTACACTCCGATGTAATATTCGTACACCTCCAAGATGGCGATCCATTCATCGAATCCCGGCTCTGCCCGTATAAAGATGGTAAACGCAAACAGGCCAGCACCAACGATCTGAAACACAAACGATGCGAAAGAAAAGCATGCATGATTAGTACATATTCACACACGGAACGTACAACTCAAGAACACGATTTAGATGAAGATAAGCTAAAACTGACCATACTGCTGGCAAAAAAAATCCCACCCCGAACTGCATGCCAAACGAATGGTTATGTGTAATGGAAAAACAGGAAATAATTTGCATTTCGCCTGTTCGCTTACTGTTGACGTCTGTTTTCCTGGATTTCGTTGCAAAACGTTTTTTGCCTTTGCTGCAGTTCCATATTCTGGTTGGAAATATTTTACAAACTGTGCACTGTGACTTCTATTACCATTGTTCGATCGACACTTTCGTTCGTGAAAGAAAGGAGGAGCACACGGGAGAGAGAGAGAGAAAGAAAAAATTATAATCTCTACCAAACGTTCATTTCGTGGCTTTCGAGTTCGATCGAGCGTAAAGTACCAGGCGTCTCCATGATCGACGCGTTTCCATGGAGTACTGGGCGCCTCCATGATCGACTTCCGCACGATAACGTTTCTCCGGGCGGGTCCTGCTCGTCTACCAGCAACCACAAGCAGGCAAGCGTTAAACAACAATACAATTTATCTCTGTTCCACTGTCAAACCGGTACGGAAATGGACGGTTTTGTGCTGAAATAAGCTAACGTACTGTAGTAGCAGGATTTTTTTCTTTCTCTAACCTTTCTTACTTTTCTTTCGTGTATATATGTATATTGCTGTGAATGCGATTGGAAATTGCATCTCAGCGCGTGCGACAGGGAGAAAACATTATGTAAATCAGCATGAAGTGAACATTTTCCGGGCTGCTTCTTAAACAAATGATAGTTTCCATTAGCTGGCGAGAAAGCATGGAAAGCAAAAGGTACGGCAATTTGCTGTCCAGTCTCGGTGGTTCTGCCAATAAGTCGTGTGGGAATAGCGTTTTTTTCTTTTTTTACAAAAACCGCTGTGCATCTCTGATCCGTTTTTGGTGGGTTTTGCTTGTTTCCAACCAAACACCCTTTGAGAGTTGGTGTCTGGTTTTATGCATGGATGATTGTTCTTTTACCCATCGATTCCTTATGGGGGTTTAGATTTACATTTTCCCTGTGTTGAACCGACACCATGCTAGAAGGGTGTTTTTTTCTTCGCTTGCTTACGTGCTCCGGTTCAACGATCAATGTCGATGGACTGCAGAGAAAGTAACCACTAGTCGTTGGTGACAATGGTATAATGTGTATTCAGTATGCATTTCGTTGCAGCTGTATATTAGACATTTGTTTTGTGCATTTTTTTTGTGTTTCTATTTTTTGGTACGTGATTTTCGTTCTTTAATTTGATGAACTTTTTCTAAAAATAAAATTGTTCATTTTTATTTATTATTCATTAATAATAATGAATGTTAAACAAGAAAACCAAATCAATTAAACCTATAACTTTTTCCTTTCACAGAATATTCACTTGTTTTTGTTAAAATGTTAAAGTACAGAATTTTATAATTCATGTGTTCGACAATATTTCAATTTAAAATGTATTTAGTGATAATTGTATCAGAGATTTTTAATTTTTTTTGTCATAAGAAATAAAGCTTTAATATTTAAAAATCATGAGGTGTGGGTAATTGACAAAACAGCCTACCCTTAGATACAACTTTTACCCTTCTTTCGGGCAGGGTTTATTCGTGGTTCGTGTATTATACTTGGATCCTCAAAGAGCAATGTCACCAATTGTGATTATTTTTTCCTTCATGCGGACGGCAGTCAACCGTCTTAATCATAGTATTTCAAGCTGTAATGATAAATGTAATGATGGTCTGTTGTTTCACTGATGTTGTTTAATCTTACGATACGCTTCAGAAGTTATATGATTCGATAACATATTCATTACAACAAAATTATATTATACAGTTATTAAATCAATATTAAATTCTAATAATTGTTCACAGCTTTATGATGGAACCGTACTAACCGAATAAAGAAAACAGTTTGTTTACTACTTATCACTTTTAGGTTCTTGATATTTGCAATACGTCACAATCGACCAACAATTCTAGTTGGCGTCATGTGTTGACAAAAATGAGAACGTAAAATAAACTATTCAATTCAATTTTATTTGGTTTTTGTATTGTCAGGATATTACAGACAAATTCTTTTATTAAACTCGCTTTCTTCGGTTACACAAGTAGAATGAAACTACCCAGTATTTCTCCATTGTTCCGTTCGTTTTGTTCGACTTTCGAAAGGAAATGCCCGATTGTGTATGAGTTAAACGGCGCCAGTTCCACAGGACAGGACCGAGTATCAAATCCCATCCGGATCGTGTCCTCCCGTAGCAAAGACTGACTATCCAGCTACGTGGTAAACATAAGTCTAGTAAGCCAGAAATGTCCGGCGTGACCTTAGAGGTCGTTGAGCCAAGACGCATCATGTGAATTCGGAACATTGCTACACACCCATAACGTTTGTGGACAATGGAAGAAAAATGTGGATTATCTACGATGTACAGTCTGCAACAAACAACTTCGATTTCCGTGTTCGTGGTGCACATTGATCAATCGATCCCTCGAACCGTGCTTGGCTTTTAAGGAAAACAATGGCAGATATAGACACTACCACTGTTCCAAAAAAGAAAACTGTTATTATAAAATGAACCATATATGTAGATTGCTTCGATATCCAGCATCTAGCTACTTAAGGTTTCGTCATATGACTTGTATTGGGCTAATAGCTGTAGTTTTCGACTGTCGAACGAAAGTTTCGTATGACATGAATCGCGCGGGCTTCGATATCCAGGGCTCGATTTTTACCCGTTCCCTTCAATTTCTCAGCCGATTGAAACGCGAGGCGGATAAAATTGCATTGAGGACCAATGCGACGAAGACAAAATACCTGCTTGCCGGAGGCTCTGACCGTGATAGAGCCCGACTCGGAAGCATAGTATCAGTTGACGACGCCGATCTCGAGGTGGTAGAGAAGTTCTGCTACCTTGGTACGATCATAACTTCAGACAACAACATGAGCGGCGAAATCCGAAGGCACATTGTTCAAGGAAATCGTGCCTACTACGGGCTCCACAAACTCCTGCGATCCAGAAGGCTCCAGCAACATACGAAATGTACGATATAGCACACACTGATACGTTCGGTAGTTCTCTACGGGAACGAGTCCTGGACTCTGCTAACGGAGGATGCCAATTCACTCGCTATTTTCGAACGGCGGGTGCTAAGGACTATCTTTGCCGGTGTGTGCGAGCAGGGCGTGTAGAGAAAGAGAATGAACCACGAGCTAGCTGAGCTGTTTCGCGGTGCAGATATCCTGACGGTGGTCAAAGCCGGAAGGATACGATTGGCGGCCAGGCCAAGTCTTCACGACGTGTTCGACCAGGAACAGGCCCCAAATGAAGATGACTTGAATCGGACTGGTAGCTGGAGTGTTCGACACATTCTATCTGGGTTTTTGGGGTTATGAATTGTTGTACTGGTTCTTCTGTCACGGAACGTTCTTCAGATTCCTCTGCCACGAAACTGGATTCTATAGCTGATTCTGGAACTGTAGAATCCCGTAGGTTTTGAACTCCAACATATTTCACTTCTGGTTAGGATAACGGTTTGCACTGGAATGAAATTCCTAACCATGTACAATGGTTACTTAGATATTTTTCTAACATACCGATTGCTATACTCGCAACAACCCGACTACTAGATTCCCAACATGAACTATATGTTCCGTAGCCAAAGTTCTTTGCATTAAGCAGCGAATCCATAACTGTAAACGCAACTCTGCTCCGTCGCTGCTCGTTGCTACGCTATTATCCATACAACCGTTAGAACGTTAACCCCATTCAACACAAACATAAACGTTACACTTTTTCTACGACGACATAAATCTCCTTTGAAAGAGTTTATCGTTAAAAAGGTTAAAATATCAATCAGACGTTAATACTAAAGTATCAAATTCAATTTCTTTGTTTCTAAAACAACATTATGTAACGTACAATCGCCTTCAATACCACTTCGTTTTGAATATTTTGAATTAATTTAAACATTCAATGAGAAGATTCGATCGTTCTTTCCAACAAAAGGTTCTAACACTGAGAATCCTTTACCTAAACACAGTCTACTCACAAAAGGCCGTTGATGAAATTCAAATGGGAACATTGTGCAAAGTACCGACCCAGGTAAAATACCATATGCAAAGTTAAGAGTTTGCCTATTTCGACTGATAGTTATCTAAAGCATATATGGCTTAGTTTAGTTTTACCCTCGGTTACTATGCAATCATATCTGGCAGGAAGGTTTCTTATCAGCTGCTTCACAATCAAAGGTGTGTTTCTATTACTTTTTCCTCTCGGGTTCGGGTCACACCTTCGGTCAGGTCAGGTTCGTGCTTAGTTAGGAGCAGAAAAAGGAAATAGTCGCGTTTGTGTCGAACCACACGGGTAGCTTATTTCATATGCATTGAAATGGAAAGGTTGTGTCGAATTTTTAATCAACCCCCATTCGAATTATCATATTGTGGGAAGCGTTGAAAGTATAAGGATACGTAAAAATAATTTTAAAAATGACAAAACGCTACTTATTGACCACGCAGTTTTGTTATTTTGACGTTTTTTTGAGTGTTCAAACTATTCGAAAGAGATTTTCTGTTAAATAAAATACAGAAAATTCGTCAGTACTTGCGACACTGGACATACTTTGATCCTGTTCCGTGTCTGCTTTCTAAATTATTCCCTAGGAGCCACTGCCTTTTGAGCATCGGACCAAGGCAGCTCATTTATATTCATCCCACACACACACGCGTACTGTCCGGATCGGCATTTTGGCCGTTTTATCATTCCACGTAATGGTATGGTTCAATTCTTTCGCAGCACATTAATGTGCCTGTTCGTTTCTCATACGCGAGCCGTCGTATGGTTTTATACGACGATATAAACGTGTTTTTGTTCCAGCGCCTCAGAAGCCATTGACCTGTTATGGTTATTTTCATGTTTTATTTTCTCTGTAAAAAAACACCTCCATCGATGACGGGAGCAAATCCTTCGGGAGCTCAATTATTCGTAAATTTATCTACCATCCATCCAATGGGGGTTTCGGCGCAAAAAACTAGTTTCCGTTGTTGCTGATGGAGATGAATATCCTTGTGTCCGGATGCCCTCCGGGAGCATTGTTTGATTGCGCCCAAGACATGGAAGGCACCCAAAAGTCACACACTGAAAAAAGCACTGAATGCGGTGCGTGTTCGATCCTCACTCAACACTTTGGAGGAAAACGGGTACGAAGGATGCGATTTGGTCATTTTCTGCTTTTCAACAAGCAAATAGAAGCCAATGTGGGATAATATAAATTTCACATCACAAACGGAACGAATAAAACGGAGGCACAGCACGGTGTCAGACACGGTGAATTCCCCACGGTGGGAGATGTTGCCGACCAACCCGAGACGATGGACGTGACTTCTTCTTCCGCTTCCTCCTTCGACGGGGGAGTTGTGGAAATGGTGAAAAGTTATTTTATTTAATAGAACCGACCCCACCTATCCAAAAACCCCTTATTTCGATGCAACACCAAACAAAAAGCATCCATTCGTAAATGTAAGGCCACTCTTGGCTTGCTTAATAAATTCCAGTCACATCGTCATTGCCAAAAACGATTCACATACCCGTATTTTCGGTGGCATGTATTATAGTTTTCCTTTTTCTATGGGCACCCGAAAAAGCAGCATTTTCTCACTCTCTCCATTAGACAGTGTGCGTATAGAGTGGGCACCTCGGGCGTCTAGCAAAATGAAAGGACCATCGTTTGTGCTTGTGGCCCTTTCTTAAAGGCTTGTAGGCCGAAACTCATCTACATCCCATCTTCATCTTCCGGGTCGCGTGCCGGACCCATCTGGACACTTGACGAATCGGGTCGCAATATTAAGCCCCCAAGGGAAAGAGGCTTCTCTATTGAAGGGTGAGACAGAGTATATTTCTGTGTGGGGGGAGTACAATAAAAAAAAAAATGGGTGCAAATAGAAACGCAAAAAAGCATTTCCACTCATCAATCGCACTTGACGATTGGATTTCGATTGGCGAGGTAGCTCATCAAAAGGCATCAAGAGATGGCCGTTTCGATGACTTTTGAAAGTTAGTGAAAAAGCGAGCAATATTGCTCTATACACATCCTTTATTCTTTCCCCCTTTCCGGGGGGGTGGTGGGCTCCATTGATTGAAACATTAGAATCGGATCCTTCTAGTAATAAAGGTTGTTTCGCATTTACAATCAATCTCAGCCCAAAAAAAAGGAAGAAAGAGAAGAATGTAATCACCATTAGGAGAATATTTTCACTTCCACAAAAAAAAACCCCAAAAATGGAAATGAACTTCACTTGCGTACCCGATGAATGATAGTCATAAGATAGGCAAAGCTGAAAGGATAAAAGCAAAACCCCTTCCCCACTTCCATTGCCATTTTTCTCACCGAAAGATCATCTCATTCTCGGTTGCGAATTGACTGTGTGGTTAATGTGAGGAATTGTAGGCAAGCAATAAGGGTAACTCGTGAAGGTAAAGGACATCAGCTTGAGTGGTGATGTATAATGCCAGCAAAGATGGAAAGGATATTCCCAACGCACGACTGGTGGATTGGCTTTTTTTTGGTTGTTGAGGGTGCGGATCGAAACGAAAGGCAAAAGGGATTAGGGTAGTTTCAACTCGACCGACACTATCTCACCTCGTGTTACCGGATGACCTCTGTTCCGGACCGGATCGAAACATCTTACGCCAGAGGTTTTTACGGGGGAACGGGGGACGACGATTGTTGGGGTTGTCCTTCTATTATTCATGCGATTGTCTCTAAAATCACGAAATGAGATTTATTTCCAAACCATTCCATTTTACCATACGGAACGATCCAACGGTGAACAGTAATAGAGAAATTGGACCCACTCTTTCCTTCTCCTTTCCCTTCCTTCACTCCCCCCCCCCCCCGCCCCACAGTAACTGTAAATGCAAACCAACAAATCGTACCGTCCGGTTAGTTTCGTGTTCGCAATCTGTCAAACGAACGGGCAGCCCCATTCACCGCGGGGAATGGGGATGAACTGTTAAGTTTTCGGTAGGTTTTCCATCGCTTCCATCATCGGTGCCCGGTTTTTCCGGGACTGGTGAATTATTAACATTGGCTTTCCCTCTTTCCATTGAAACCCGTGTCCCCCTCCATTCGAGTGTATTTGAGTGGATTCACTGAAGCGTTGAATTCATTTTACTGTCCCTATATGTATGAAGCTTCGGCCGGGCGGGGCCGGGTCCCATCTTTTTAAGCTGAGGGTGAATGTGAATAGTGAAATGATTATGATTGGACAGATCTGGCAGATATGAAGATTGTGTCGAGTTTATGCAATCATTAGCATATTTTAAAAGCTGAATAGGATCGAATTACACGAAGTTAGTGGTGTACCAAATATGCTTAGTTATGGTTTATATGGTGGTAAGGAATGGGTTTAGTAAGTTTTGATAAATATTTTAGTTGAAAACAAAAAAAATCTAGGTGAGACGTAAAAATCAAATAAGATCAAATACATAACAAATGTTGCTAAATGTTTATTTTTATCGGAAGAAAATTTTGTTTTTTCTTAAAATGATGCTTTTCCGTTTTGTTTAAACATGATTAAACCCTATGAACTCTGCATTCACAGATATTTTGAAGTCAATATTTTTGTTCATAACATTCAAAGGAATTCTTCTTCAAGTGTATACAATGAAGTTCCATTAAGTCGGGTAAAATTGAAAAAAAAAATATTTTAAAATATTCCTGTTTTCGTATTTATTAGCCTTCTCATAAAATTAATGAAAAATTAAACAATTTAACTTAAATATGATGTTTGTTACGTGTTTTACTGTCTTGCAATTGTAAATAGGTTGTTTTAAATGTTACGTGAATTATTAAAAATATAAATACACATTTCTTAACCTTTGACAATTATCAAATTTTTAATTGCATTTGAAAGTGAATTACGGTCTCAAATAAATAATAATAAATGTAGTTTTTGGCAAACCCTGCAAAATGCAGCATTTATAAATGTTAATATTAATCGTAACATTCATTAATTCTACAAGCTTGTTCCTTAATTGCTTATTAATAAATTCTTTCTTCTTCTTGACTTTAACGACCTCGCCGGCCATTTCTGGCTTACTAGACTTATTTTACCACGTAACCGGATAGTCAGTCCTTGCTACGGGGGAACGGTCCGGATGGGATTTGAACCCGGTCCTGCCGTGTGGACGGGCGCCGTCTTTCACATGCACCACCCGCCCCTTTATGCTTTATTATTTAATAATAATAAATTTACTAATAATATATTTTTTTTATTTTTTTTATAGTTCTTCACCTTTTTAAATTGTTTGTAAAACTATGATAAAATAATGAAAATATAATTTTTTAACCCAAAGAAATTTTTTTTAAAGCTAAAAAAACATTTGATCTTATAATTATGGCACGCACTGTACAAATAATTTCAAAGCTAAATTCAAATTTCAATAAATCATTTTCATCTTTAGTTTAACGAAAGGCAAACACCAGTCAATCATCAAAAATCTCAACCAATGCTTGTTCCACAATTTTCATGTTCAAATTGCAAACCACTATGGCAGAACCAACTTTTCAGTTCCCAACCATTCCCGTTTGGTTAAACTTTCCCCAAACGCACAGCACTATATGTGCAACAAAACAAATGGGAATGACAAATTAAATCATATCTCCAGCGTTTGCGTTTTTTTTTTCTTTCCAGCCCATTGCACTGTCTCAAATTTTGCATACGATCGTGACAAAACCGCCGCGGAAACATCGGTCACGGAAGCAACCCAACCATTTTAGTGTCACTTAGTGGTCAATAGTGATAACGCAGCAACCGCCTCCTGTGTTTTTTTTATGGCCGTTTCAAACAACTGCCCTGCCTCGTGCTTTCCACGGTCGGAACAATGAAATTCGATTAAAATTTTATTACTTTTCCAATCATTCAATGGGAGTGTTTTGGGTGGAACGAAGCACCGAACGGTGGATGGAAGGATGGTAGGAAAGGACGGAGAGATTCACATCTTTTTCTCACCACCAAACTCACAAAACGTGTCGCAACAAACCATGCGGCGCATCCCATCCCATGTGGATGATTTTTTTTACATTTTACCTTCCAAAAAAAGAAACGAATTTCCACCATCACAACCCAAACACGATGGGAAATGGTTTGAATTTTTGACCTACACCGGTAGGTGGCTGCTTTCTCCCCTTCACGCGCTTCACAATGTTTTACTGCGCTCAGTTTCCGATGTCATATTGTAGCTCATAAATAACTTCTTTTTTTTTTGGGTATATGTTGTTCGCCTGCTGTAGTGGCGAGCGGTTGACAGTTTTGTTCTGGTTGAATGTAATTTTTTTTCTTTTTTTTTTGTATTTCATTTCTCACCAGCAAGCATCCCTGAATCCATTACTAAATGTCGGGAATGCAATCGGGTTTTTGCAGTGTGCAATGCAATAGTCTACAGTGGCCAACCGAAATGACCACCAAATATGGTAGCAAAAATCAAACACTTGAAGCGTTAACGTACGGTTCAACGGTTGCTAGAAAGCAATTCCCCCCCCAAAAAAAGAGGAACTTTTAACAAGTCAAAACTACCGAAATCCGATCGTTGGAAAATGAAATTGGTTTGCTTGCAAACAGGGAGATTGCTAAAATGAAAATGCCATGAAACATTTTTACAGCGCAACGCTGAGGGGAACCTTACGCATGCGTGTATGTGTTCGGGGAGAAAGAAAAAAAACGAGCTTTGCCTATCACTTACAATCCACTCGTGTTTTTTTCTCGTCAAGTTTTGAAAATATTCTACTACCGATATACAAAACCTTTACTTTTTGCTGAAGAAAAAAATAAACCACCGTTAAAGGAAGCATCACAAAAAAAAACATGGCGAGGAAAACCCTCCAGAATCGAATAACGCTCGAAAAATGATTGAGAAATGTTTGACTCGCAACCCTTGATGGGTTGTTGCCGAGAACCCAACAACCCCCTACCCCGCACCGGAACGTCCGTAAGCGGCGAGATGAAAATTATTGATCCTGAGCGTATCCTCTGCTTGGCGTGCTGGAGTTCCCCGGCACTGCGCTTATATTGATAAATGCTTGATGGGGTTTACTTTTTGCAATAACGTCTATAAATCATTCATCGCAGCGTGTGCAAAACCGGACATAACGTCCTTTTTCCTTTTTTTTGTACTAGTAAAATGACGATCCCTTGAGAAGAGGTCGGATCTGAATCATGAAATAAAATTCACATCATACACGGACGCTAGGTTTGTGTGGTACGGCCCAACTAGAGATGAGAATAACAACTCTTTTTAGTGAGTCAACTAAGAGTTAATAAGTCCTTATTATGAGTCAGCTCGCTTAACGATTCATTTCAGAGTCATAAAAAACCTCGGCATAAATCTAGTAAGGCCTTACCTTTTTTTGGGAAATTTAACAAGATTTTACAAATTGATCTATTTTAAAGCGAACTAGTTGAAGTTTACTAAGGCTTATTTTTGCACCAAGTTTTGCCTATAACTCGGTCGGTATCCAACGGATCGCCAATCTTTAACCTGTGGTCGATAGATGGCACCAATGGCTACATTTTCTTCTTGGACGGCCATGCCCTCAGATGTCTGTGCCAGAAGTTATTCGAGAAACCAAGTTCCTTACCCTGTTTGAGAAAATGTAAAATTTTCCTCATTTTTCTGCAATTCATCAAAATTTTTAAATGTGATATTTTTTATTGCGAATTTGTTGCAATAAGTTTCTTTTCACTCAAATAATGCTTTAAATTAAAAAAAGAATAGAAAATCAGAAAAAAATTTCAAAAAAATTTTCCACTCGAAAATTTCATAAGGCCCCTTACGTTTTTTTTGAGAAATTTTGCAAAAAAAATAAAATTGATTTATTTTAATGCCAATTGGTTCAAAAAAGTTTGTTTTCACTCAACTAATGCTTTTAATAAAAAACAGAATAAAAAATTATAAAAAAATACAAAAATTCAAAATTAGAAAATTTCATAAGGCTCATTTTTGCGCCAAGTAATGGCTATAAGTCGGCCGGTATCCAACGGATCGCCAATCTTTAACCTGTCGTCGATAGATGGCACCAATGGCTATATTTTCTTTTTGAACGGCCATGCCATCAGATGTCTGTGCCAGAAGTTGTTCGAGAAACCAAGCTCCTTACCCTGTTTGAAAAATGTAAAATTTTCCTCATTTTTGCACCAAATTTTGCCTATAACTCGGTCGGTATCCAACGGATCGCCAATCTTGAAACTGTGGTCGATAGATGGCACCAATGGCTACATTTTCTTCTTGGACGGCCATGCCCTCAGATGTCGGTGTCAGAAGTTATTCGAGAAACCAAGCTCCTTACCCTGTTTGAAAAATGTAAAATTTTCCTCATTTCTCTGCAATTCAGCAAAATTTTTAAATGTGATATATTTTATTGCGAATTTGTTGCAATAAGTTTCTTTTCACTCAAAAAATGCTTTAAATTAAAAAAAGAATAAAAAATCAGAAAAAAATTTCAAAAAAATTTTTCACTCGAAAATTTCATAAGGCTTACCCCTTACGTTTTTTTTGAGAAATTTTGCAAAAAAAATAAAATTGATTTATTTTAATGCCAATTGGTTCAAAAAAGTTTGTTTTCACTCAACTAATGCTTTTAATAAAAAACAGAATAAAAAATTATAAAAAAATACAAAAATTCAACATTAGAAAATTTCATAAGGCTCATTTTTGCGCCAAGTAATGGCTATAAGTCGGTCGGTATCCAACGGATCGCCAATCTTTAACCTGTGGTCGATAGATGGCACCAATGGCTACTTTTTTTTCTTGGACGGCCATGCCCTCAGATGTCTGTGCCAGAAGTTATTCGAGAAACCAAGCTCCTTACCCTGTTTGAAAAATGTAAAATTTTCCTCATTTTTGCACCAAATTTTGCCTATAACTCGGTCGGTATCCAACGGATCGCCAATCTTGAAACTGTGGTCGATAGATGGCACCAATGGCTACATTTTCTTCTTGGACGGCCATGCCCTCAGATGTCTGTGCCAGAAGTTATTAGAGGAACCAAGTTCCATACCCTGTTTGAGAAAATGTAAAATTTTCCTCATTTTTCTGCAATTTATCAAAATTTTTAAATGTGATATTTTTTATTGCGAATTTGTTGCAATAAGTTTCTTTTCACTCAAATAATGCTTTAAATTAAAAAAAGAATAAAAAATCAGAAAAAAATTTCAAAAAAATTTTCCACTCGAAAATTTCATAAGGCTTACCCCTTACGTTTTTTTTGAGAAATTTTGCAAAAAAAAAATAAAATTGATTTATTTTAATGCCAATTGGTTCAAAAAAGTTTGTTTTCACTCAACTAATGCTTTTAATAAAAAACAGAATAAAAAATTATAAAAAAATACAAAAATTCAAAATTAGAAAATTTCATAAGGCTCATTTTTGCGCCAAGTAATGGCTATAAGTCGGCCGGTATCCAACGGATCGCCAATCTTTAACCTGTGGTCGATAGATGGCACCAATGGCTACATTTTCTTCTTGGACGGCCATGCCCTCAGATGTCTGTGTCAGAAGTTATTCGAGAAACCAAGCTCCTTACCCTGTTTGAAAAATGTAAAATTTTCCTCATTTTTGCACCAAATTTTGCCTATAACTCGGTCGGTATCCAACGGATCGCCAATCATTAACCTGTGGTCGATAGATGGCACCAATGGCTACATTTTCTTCTTGGACGGCCATGCCCTCAGATGTCTGTGTCAGAAGTTATTCGAGAAACCAAGCTCCTTACCCTGTTTGAAAAATGTAAAATTTTCCTCATTTTTACACCAAATTTTGCCTATAACTCGGTCGGTATCCAACGGATTGCCAATCTTTAAACTGTGGTCGATAGATGGCACCAATGGTTACATTTTCTTCTTGGACGGCCATGCCCTCAGATGTCTGTGCTTGAAGTTATGCGAGAAACCAAGTTCCTTACCCTGTTTGAAAAATGTAAAATTTTCCTCATTTTTCTGCAATTTATCAAAATTTTTAAATGTGATATTTTTTATTGCGAATTTGTTGCAATAAGTTTCTTTTCACTCAAATAATGCTTTAAATTAAAAAAAGAGTAGAAAATCAGAAAAAAATTTCAAAAAAATTTTCCACTCGAAAATTTCATAAGGCTTACCCCTTACGTTTTTTTTGAGAAATTTTGCAAAAAAAATAAAATTGATTTATTTTAATGCCAATCGGTTGCAATGTGTTTCTTTTCACTCAAGAAATGCTTTAAATAAAAAAAAGAGTGAAAAAAATTCAAAAAATCAAAAAAATCAAAAAAATAAAAAAAAAATTTACTAAGGCTCATTTTTGCGCCAAGTTTTGGCTATAACTCGGTCGGTATCCAACGGATTGCCAATCTTGAAACTGTGGTCGATAGATGGCACCAATGGCTACATTTTCTTCTTGGACGGCCATGCCCTCAGATGTCTGTGCTTGAAGTTATGCGAGGAACCAAGTTCCTTACCCTGTTTGAAAAATGTAAAATTTTCCTCATTTTTCTGCAATTTATCAAAATTTGTAAATGTGATATTTTTTATTGCGAATTTGTTGCAATAAGTTTCTTTTCACTCAAATAATGCTTTAAATTAAAAAAAGAGTAGAAAATCAGAAAAAAATTTCAAAAAAATTTTCCACTCGAAAATTTCATAAGGCTTACCCCTTACGTTTTTTTTGAGAAATTTTGCAAAAAAAATAAAATTGATTTATTTTAATGCCAATTGGTTCAAAAAAGTTTGTTTTCACTCAACTAATGCTTTTAATAAAAAACACAATAAAAAGTTATGAAAAAATACAAAAATTCAAAATTAGAAAATTTCATAAGGCTCATTTTTGCGCCAAGTAATGGCTATAAGTCGGTCGGTATCCAACGGATCGCCAATCTTTAACCTGTGGTCGATAGATGGCACCAATGGCTATATTTTCTTTTTGAACGGCCATGCCCTCAGATGTCTGTGCCAGAAGTTGTTCGAGAAACCAAGCTCCTTACCCTGTTTGAAAAATGTAAAATTTTCCTCATTTTTGCACCAAATTTTGCCTATAACTCGGTCGGTATCCAACGGATCGCCAATCTTGAAACTGTGGTCGATAGATGGCACCAATGGCTACATTTTCTTCTTGGACGGCCATGCCCTCAGATGTCTGTGTCAGAAGTTATTCGAGAAACCAAGCTCCTTACCCTGTTTGAAAAATGTAAAATTTTCCTCATTTTTGCACCAAATTTTGCCTATAACTCGGTCGGTATCCAACGGATTGCCAATCTTTAAACTGTGGTCGATAGATGGCACCAATGGCTACATTTTCTTCTTGGACGGCCATGCCCTCAGATGTCTGTGCTTGAAGTTATGCGAGGAACCAAGTTCCTTACCCTGTTTGAAAAATGTAAAATTTTCCTCATTTTTCTGCAATTTATCAAAATTTGTAAATGTGATATTTTTTATTGCGAATTTGTTGCAATAAGTTTCTTTTCACTCAAATAATGCTTTAAATTAAAAAAAGAATAAAAAATCAGAAAAAAAATTCAAAAAAATTTTCCACTCGAAAATTTCATAAGGCTTACCCCTTACGTTTTCTTTGAGAAATTTTGCAAAAAAAATTAAATTGATTTATTTTAATGCCAATTGGTTCAAAAAAGTTTGTTTTCACTCAACTAATGCTTTTAATAAAAAACAGAATAAAAAATTATGAAAAAATACAAAAATTCAAAATTAGAAAATTTCATAAGGCTCATTTTTGCGCCAAGTAATGGCTATAAGTCGGTCGGTATCCAACGGATCGCCAATCTTTAACCTGTGGTCGATAGATGGCACCAATGGCTATATTTTCTTTTTGAACGGCCATGCCATCAGATGTCTGTGCCAGAAGTTATTCAAGAAACCAAGCTCCTTACCCTGTTTGAAAAATGTAAAATTTTCCTCATTTTTGCACCAAATTTTGCCTATAACTCGGTCGGTATCAAAACGGATCGCCAATCTTTAAACTGTGGTCGATAGATGGCACCAATGGCTACATTTTCTTCTTGGACGGCCATGCCCTCAGATGTCTGTGTCAGAAGTTATTCGAGAAACCAAGCTCCTTACCCTGTTTGAAAAATGTAAAATTTTCCTCATTTTTGCACCAAATTTTGCCTATAACTCGGTCGGTATCCAACGGATTGCCAATCTTTAAACTGTGGTCGATAGATGGCACCAATGGCTACATTTTCTTCTTGGACGGCCATGCCCTCAGATGTCTGTGCCTGAAGTTATGCGAGGAACCAAGTTCCTTACCCTGTTTGAAAAATGTAAAATTTTCCTCATTTTTGCACCAAATTTTGCCTATAACTCGGTCGGTATCCAACGGATTGCCAATCTTTAAACTGTGGTCGATAGATGGCACCAATGGCTACATTTTCTTCTTGGACGGCCATGCCCTCAGATGTCTGTGCTTGAAGTTATGCGAGGAACCAAGTTCCTTACCCTGTTTGAAAAATGTAAAATTTTCCTAATTTTTCTGCAATTTATCAAAATTTGTAAATGTGATATTTTTTATTGCGAATTTGTTGCAATAAGTTTCTTTTCACTCAAATAATGCTTTAAATTAAAAAAAGAATAAAAAATCAGAAAAAAAATTCAAAAAAATTTTCCACTCGAAAATTTCATAAGGCTTACCCCTTACGTTTTTTTTGAGAAATTTTGCAAAAAAAATTAAATTGATTTATTTTAATGCCAATTAGTTCAAAAAAGTTTGTTTTCATTCAACTAATGCTTTTAATAAAAAACAGAATAAAAAATTATGAAAAAATACAAAAATTCAAAATTAGAAAATTTCATAAGGCTCATTTTTGCGCCAAGTAATGGCTATAAGTCGGTCGGTATCCAACGGATCGCCAATCTTTAACCTGTGGTCGATAGATGGCACCAATGGCTATATTTTCTTTTTGAACGGCCATGCCATCAGATGTCTGTGCCAGAAGTTATTCAAGAAACCAAGCTCCTTACCCTGTTTGAAAAATGTAAAATTTTCCTCATTTTTGCACCAAATTTTGCCTATAACTCGGTCGGTATCAAACGGATCGCCAATCTTTAAACTGTGGTCGATAGATGGCACCAATGGCTACATTTTCTTCTTGGACGGCCATGCCCTCAGATGTCTGTGTCAGAAGTTATTCGAGAAACCAAGCTCCTTACCCTGTTTGAAAAATGTAAAATTTTCCTCATTTTTGCACCAAATTTTGCCTATAACTCGGTCGGTATCCAACGGATTGCCAATCTTTAAACTGTGGTCGATAGATGGCACCAATGGCTACATTTTCTTCTTGGACGGCCATGCCCTCAGATGTCTGTGCCTGAAGTTATGCGAGGAACCAAGTTCCTTACCCTGTTTGAAAAATGTAAAATTTTCCTCATTTTTGCACCAAATTTTGCCTATAACTCGGTCGGTATCCAACGGATTGCCAATCTTTAAACTGTGGTCGATAGATGGCACCAATGGCTACATTTTCTTCTTGGACGGCCATGCCCTCAGATGTCTGTGCCTGAAGTTATGCGAGGAACCAAGTTCCTTACCCTGTTTGAAAAATGTAAAATTTTCCTCATTTTTCTGCAATTCATCAAAATTTTTAAATGTGATATTTTTTATTGCGAATTTGTTGCAATAAGTTTCTTTTCACTCAAATAATGCTTTAAATTAAAAAAAGAATAAAAAATCAGAAAAAAATTTCAAAAAAATTTTCCACTCGAAATTTTCATAAGGCTTACCCCTTACGTTTTTTTTGAGAAATTTTGCAAAAAAAATTAAATTGATTTATTTTAATGCCAATCGGTTGCAATGTGTTTCTTTTCACTCAAGAAATGCTTTAAATAAATAAAAGAGTGAAAAATATTCAAAAAATCAAAAAAATAAAAAAAAAATTTACTAAGGCTCATTTTTGCACCAAATTTTGCCTATAACTCGGTCGGTATCCAACGGATTGCCAATCTTTAAACTGTGGTCGATAGATGGCACCAATGGCTACATTTTCTTCTTGGACGGCCATGCCCTCAGATGTCTGTGCTTGAAGTTATGCGAGGAACCAAGTTCCTTACCCTGTTTGAAAAATGTAAAATTTTCCTCATTTTTCTGCAATTTATCAAAATTTGTAAATGTGATATTTTTTATTGCGAATTTGTTGCAATAAGTTTCTTTTCACTCAAATAATGCTTTAAATTAAAAAAAGAATAAAAAATCAGAAAAAAAATTCAAAAAAATTTTCCACTCGAAAATTTCATAAGGCTTACCCCTTACGTTTTTTTTGAGAAATTTTGCAAAAAAAATTAAATTGATTTATTTTAATGCCAATTAGTTCAAAAAAGTTTGTTTTCATTCAACTAATGCTTTTAATAAAAAACAGAATAAAAAATTATGAAAAAATACAAAAATTCAAAATTAGAAAATTTCATAAGGCTCATTTTTGCGCCAAGTAATGGCTATAAGTCGGTCGGTATCCAACGGATCGCCAATCTTTAACCTGTGGTCGATAGATGGCACCAATGGCTATATTTTCTTTTTGAACGGCCATGCCATCAGATGTCTGTGCCAGAAGTTATTCAAGAAACCAAGCTCCTTACCCTGTTTGAAAAATGTAAAATTTTCCTCATTTTTTCACCAAATTTTGCCTATAACTCGGTCGGTATCCAACGGATCGCCAATCTTTAAACTGTGGTCGATAGATGGCACCAATGGCTACATTTTCTTCTTGGACGGCCATGCCCTCAGATGTCTGTGTCAGAAGTTATTCGAGAAACCAAGCTCCTTACCCTGTTTGAAAAATGTAAAATTTTCCTCATTTTTGCACCAAGTTTGGCCTATAACTCGGTCGGTATCCAACGGATTGCCAATCTTTAAACTGTGGTCGATAGATGGCACCAATGGCTACATTTTCTTCTTGGACGGCCATGCCCTCAGATGTCTGTGCCTGAAGTTATGCGAGGAACCAAGTTCCTTACCCTGTTTGAAAAATGTAAAATTTTCCTCATTTTTGCACCAAATTTTGCCTATAACTCGGTCGGTATCCAACGGATTGCCAATCTTTAAACTGTGGTCGATAGATGGCACCAATGGCTACATTTTCTTCTTGGACGGCCATGCCCTCAGATGTCTGTGCCTGAAGTTATGCGAGGAACCAAGTTCCTTACCCTGTTTGAAAAATGTAAAATTTTCCTCATTTTTCTGCAATTCATCAAAATTTTTAAATGTGATATTTTTTATTGCGAATTTGTTGCAATAAGTTTCTTTTCACTCAAATAATGCTTTAAATTAAAAAAAGAATAAAAAATCAGAAAAAAATTTCAAAAAAATTTTCCACTCGAAATTTTCATAAGGCTTACCCCTTACGTTTTTTTTTGAGAAATTTTGCAAAAAAAATTAAATTGATTTATTTTAATGCCAATCGGTTGCAATGTGTTTCTTTTCACTCAAGAAATGCTTTAAATAAATAAAAGAGTGAAAAATATTCAAAAAATCAAAAAAATAAAAAAAAAATTTACTAAGGCTCATTTTTGCGCCAAGTTTTGGCTATAAGTCGGTCGGTATCCAACGGATCGCCAATCTTTAACCTGTGGTCGATAGATGGCACCAATGGCTACATTTTCTTCTTGGACGGCCATGCCCTCAGATGTCTGTGTCAGAAGTTATTCGAGAAACCAAGCTCCTTACCCTGTTTGAAAAATGTAAAATTTTCCTCATTTTTCTGCAATTCATCAAAATTTTTAAATGTGATATTTTTTATTGCGAATTTGTTGCAATAAGTTTCTTTTCACTCAAATAATGCTTTAAATTAAAAAAAGAATAAAAAATCAGAAAAAAATTTCAAAAAAATTTTCCACTCGAAATTTTCATAAGGCTTACCCCTTACGTTTTTTTTGAGAAATTTTGCAAAAAAAATTAAATTGATTTATTTTAATGCCAATCGGTTGCAATGTGTTTCTTTTCACTCAAGAAATGCTTTAAATAAATAAAAGAGTGAAAAATATTCAAAAAATCAAAAAAATAAAAAAAAAATTTACTAAGGCTCATTTTTGCACCAAATTTTGCCTATAACTCGGTCGGTATCCAACGGATTGCCAATCTTTAAACTGTGGTCGATAGATGGCACCAATGGCTACATTTTCTTCTTGGACGGCCATGCCCTCAGATGTCTGTGCTTGAAGTTATGCGAGGAACCAAGTTCCTTACCCTGTTTGAAAAATGTAAAATTTTCCTCATTTTTCTGCAATTTATCAAAATTTGTAAATGTGATATTTTTTATTGCGAATTTGTTGCAATAAGTTTCTTTTCACTCAAATAATGCTTTAAATTAAAAAAAGAATAAAAAATCAGAAAAAAAATTCAAAAAAATTTTCCACTCGAAAATTTCATAAGGCTTACCCCTTACGTTTTTTTTGAGAAATTTTGCAAAAAAAATTAAATTGATTTATTTTAATGCCAATTAGTTCAAAAAAGTTTGTTTTCATTCAACTAATGCTTTTAATAAAAAACAGAATAAAAAATTATGAAAAAATACAAAAATTCAAAATTAGAAAATTTCATAAGGCTCATTTTTGCGCCAAGTAATGGCTATAAGTCGGTCGGTATCCAACGGATCGCCAATCTTTAACCTGTGGTCGATAGATGGCACCAATGGCTATATTTTCTTTTTGAACGGCCATGCCATCAGATGTCTGTGCCAGAAGTTATTCAAGAAACCAAGCTCCTTACCCTGTTTGAAAAATGTAAAATTTTCCTCATTTTTTCACCAAATTTTGCCTATAACTCGGTCGGTATCCAACGGATCGCCAATCTTTAAACTGTGGTCGATAGATGGCACCAATGGCTACATTTTCTTCTTGGACGGCCATGCCCTCAGATGTCTGTGTCAGAAGTTATTCGAGAAACCAAGCTCCTTACCCTGTTTGAAAAATGTAAAATTTTCCTCATTTTTGCACCAAGTTTGGCCTATAACTCGGTCGGTATCCAACGGATTGCCAATCTTTAAACTGTGGTCGATAGATGGCACCAATGGCTACATTTTCTTCTTGGACGGCCATGCCCTCAGATGTCTGTGTCAGAAGTTATTCGAGAAACCAAGCTCCTTACCCTGTTTGAAAAATGTAAAATTTTCCTCATTTTTGCACCAAATTTTGCCTATAACTCGGTCGGTATCCAACGGATTGCCAATCTTTAAACTGTGGTCGATAGATGGCACCAATGGCTACATTTTCTTCTTGGACGGCCATGCCCTCAGATGTCTGTGCCTGAAGTTATGCGAGGAACCAAGTTCCTTACCCTGTTTGAAAAATGTAAAATTTTCCTCATTTTTGCACCAAATTTTGCCTATAACTCGGTCGGTATCCAACGGATTGCCAATCTTTAAACTGTGGTCGATAGATGGCACCAATGGCTACATTTTCTTCTTGGACGGCCATGCCCTCAGATGTCTGTGCCTGAAGTTATGCGAGGAACCAAGTTCCTTACCCTGTTTGAAAAATGTAAAATTTTCCTCATTTTTCTGCAATTCATCAAAATTTTTAAATGTGATATTTTTTATTGCGAATTTGTTGCAATAAGTTTCTTTTCACTCAAATAATGCTTTAAATTAAAAAAAGAATAAAAAATCAGAAAAAAATTTCAAAAAAATTTTCCACTCGAAATTTTCATAAGGCTTACCCCTTACGTTTTTTTTGAGAAATTTTGCAAAAAAAATTAAATTGATTTATTTTAATGCCAATCGGTTGCAATGTGTTTCTTTTCACTCAAGAAATGCTTTAAATAAATAAAAGAGTGAAAAATATTCAAAAAATCAAAAAAATAAAAAAAAAATTTACTAAGGCTCATTTTTGCGCCAAGTTTTGCCTATAACTCGGTCGGTATCCAACGGATTGCCAATCTTTAAACTGTGGTCGATAGATGGCACCAATGGCTACATTTTCTTCTTGGACGGCCATGCCCTCAGATGTCTGTGCTTGAAGTTATGCGAGGAACCAAGTTCCTTACCCTGTTTGAAAAATGTAAAATTTTCCTCATTTTTCTGCAATTTATCAAAATTTGTAAATGTGATATTTTTTATTGCGAATTTGTTGCAATAAGTTTCTTTTCACTCAAATAATGCTTTAAATTAAAAAAAGAATAAAAAATCAGAAAAAAAATTCAAAAAAATTTTCCACTCGAAAATTTCATAAGGCTTACCCCTTACGTTTTTTTTGAGAAATTTTGCAAAAAAAATTAAATTGATTTATTTTAATGCCAATTAGTTCAAAAAAGTTTGTTTTCATTCAACTAATGCTTTTAATAAAAAACAGAATAAAAAATTATGAAAAAATACAAAAATTCAAAATTAGAAAATTTCATAAGGCTCATTTTTGCGCCAAGTAATGGCTATAAGTCGGTCGGTATCCAACGGATCGCCAATCTTTAACCTGTGGTCGATAGATGGCACCAATGGCTATATTTTCTTTTTGAACGGCCATGCCATCAGATGTCTGTGCCAGAAGTTATTCAAGAAACCAAGCTCCTTACCCTGTTTGAAAAATGTAAAATTTTCCTCATTTTTTCACCAAATTTTGCCTATAACTCGGTCGGTATCAAACGGATCGCCAATCTTTAAACTGTGGTCGATAGATGGCACCAATGGCTACATTTTCTTCTTGGACGGCCATGCCCTCAGATGTCTGTGTCAGAAGTTATTCGAGAAACCAAGCTCCTTACCCTGTTTGAAAAATGTAAAATTTTCCTCATTTTTGCACCAAGTTTGGCCTATAACTCGGTCGGTATCCAACGGATTGCCAATCTTTAAACTGTGGTCGATAGATGGCACCAATGGCTACATTTTCTTCTTGGACGGCCATGCCCTCAGATGTCTGTGCCTGAAGTTATGCGAGGAACCAAGTTCCTTACCCTGTTTGAAAAATGTAAAATTTTCCTCATTTTTTCACCAAATTTTGCCTATAACTCGGTCGGTATCCAACGGATTGCCAATCTTTAAACTGTGGTCGATAGATGGCACCAATGGCTACATTTTCTTCTTGGACGGCCATGCCCTCAGATGTCTGTGCCTGAAGTTATGCGAGGAACCAAGTTCCTTACCCTGTTTGAAAAATGTAAAATTTTCCTCATTTTTTCTGCAATTCATCAAAATTTTTAAATGTGATATTTTTTATTGCGAATTTGTTGCAATAAGTTTCTTTTCACTCAAATAATGCTTTAAATTAAAAAAAGAATAAAAAATCAGAAAAAAATTTCAAAAAAATTTTCCACTCGAAATTTTCATAAGGCTTACCCCTTACGTTTTTTTTTGAGAAATTTTGCAAAAAAAATTAAATTGATTTATTTTAATGCCAATCGGTTGCAATGTGTTTCTTTTCACTCAAGAAATGCTTTAAATAAATAAAAGAGTGAAAAATATTCAAAAAATCAAAAAAATAAAAAAAAAATTTACTAAGGCTCATTTTTGCGCCAAGTTTTGGCTATAAGTCGGTCGGTATCCAACGGATCGCCAATCTTTAACCTGTGGTCGATAGATGGCACCAATGGCTACATTTTCTTCTTGGACGGCCATGCCCTCAGATGTCTGTGTCAGAAGTTATTCGAGAAACCAAGCTCCTTACCCTGTTTGAAAAATGTAAAATTTTCCTCATTTTTCTGCAATTCATCAAAATTTTTAAATGTGATATTTTTTATTGCGAATTTGTTGCAATAAGTTTCTTTTCACTCAAATAATGCTTTAAATTAAAAAAAGAATAAAAAATCAGAAAAAAATTTCAAAAAAATTTTCCACTCGAAATTTTCATAAGGCTTACCCCTTACGTTTTTTTTGAGAAATTTTGCAAAAAAAATTAAATTGATTTATTTTAATGCCAATCGGTTGCAATGTGTTTCTTTTCACTCAAGAAATGCTTTAAATAAATAAAAGAGTGAAAAATATTCAAAAAATCAAAAAAATAAAAAAAAAATTTACTAAGGCTCATTTTTGCACCAAATTTTGCCTATAACTCGGTCGGTATCCAACGGATTGCCAATCTTTAAACTGTGGTCGATAGATGGCACCAATGGCTACATTTTCTTCTTGGACGGCCATGCCCTCAGATGTCTGTGCTTGAAGTTATGCGAGGAACCAAGTTCCTTACCCTGTTTGAAAAATGTAAAATTTTCCTCATTTTTCTGCAATTTATCAAAATTTGTAAATGTGATATTTTTTATTGCGAATTTGTTGCAATAAGTTTCTTTTCACTCAAATAATGCTTTAAATTAAAAAAAGAATAAAAAATCAGAAAAAAATTTCAAAAAAATTTTCCACTCGAAATTTTCATAAGGCTTACCCCTTACGTTTTTTTTTGAGAAATTTTGCAAAAAAAATTAAATTGATTTATTTTAATGCCAATCGGTTGCAATGTGTTTCTTTTCACTCAAGAAATGCTTTAAATAAATAAAAGAGTGAAAAATATTCAAAAAATCAAAAAAATAAAAAAAAAATTTACTAAGGCTCATTTTTGCGCCAAGTTTTGGCTATAAGTCGGTCGGTATCCAACGGATCGCCAATCTTTAACCTGTGGTCGATAGATGGCACCAATGGCTACATTTTCTTCTTGGACGGCCATGCCCTCAGATGTCTGTGTCAGAAGTTATTCGAGAAACCAAGCTCCTTACCCTGTTTGAAAAATGTAAAATTTTCCTCATTTTTGCACCAAATTTTGCCTATAACTCGGTCGGTATCCAACGGATTGCCAATCTTTAAACTGTGGTCGATAGATGGCACCAATGGCTACATTTTCTTCTTGAACGGCCATGCCCTCAGATGTCTGTGCCTGAAGTTATGCGAGGAACCAAGTTCCTTACCCTGTTTGAAAAATGTAAAATTTTCCTCATTTTTGCACCAAATTTTGCCTATAACTCGGTCGGTATCCAACGGATCGCCAATCTTTAAACTGTGGTCGATAGATGGCACCAATGGCTACATTTTCTTCTTGGACGGCCATACCCTCAGATGTCTGTGCCTGAAGTTATGCGAGGAACCAAGTTCCTTACCCTGTTTGAAAAATGTAAAATTTTCCTCATTTTTCTGCAATTCATCAAAATTTTTAAATGTGATATTTTTTATTGCGAATTTGTTGCAATAAGTTTCTTTTCACTCAAATAATGCTTTAAATTAAAAAAAGAATAAAAAATCAGAAAAAAATTTCAAAAAAATTTTCCACTCGAAAATTTCATAAGGCTTACCCCTTACGTTTTTTTTGAGAAATTTTGCAAAAAAAATTAAATTGATTTATTTTAATGCCAATCGGTTGCAATGTGTTTCTTTTCACTCAAGAAATGCTTTAAATAAATAAAAGAGTGAAAAATATTCAAAAAATCAAAAAAATAAAAAAAAAATTTACTAAGGCTCATTTTTGCGCCAAGTTTTGGCTATAAGTCGGTCGGTATCCAACGGATCGCCAATCTTTAACCTGTGGTCGATAGATGGCACCAATGGCTACATTTTCTTCTTGGACGGCCATGCCATCAGATGTCTGTGTCAGAAGTTATTCGAGAAACCAAGCTTCTTACCCTGTTTGAAAAATGTAAAATTTTCCTCATTTTTGCACCAAATTTTGCCTATAACTCGGTCGGTATCCAACGGATTGCCAATCTTTAAACTGTGGTCGATAGATGGCACCAATGGCTACATTTTCTTCTCGGACGGCCATGCCCTCAGATGTCTGTGCCTGAAGTTATGCGAGGAACCAAGTTCCTTACCCTGTTTGAAAAATGTAAAATTTTCCTCATTTTTCTGCAATTCATCAAAATTTTTAAATGTGATATTTTTTATTGCGAATTTGTTGCAATAAGTTTCTTTTCACTCAAATAATGCTTTAAATTAAAAAAAGAATAAAAAATCAGAAAAAAAATTCAAAAAAATTTTCCACTCGAAAATTTCATAAGGCTTACCCCTTACGTTTTTTTTGAGAAATTTTGCAAAAAAAAATTAAATTGATTTATTTTAATGCCAATCGGTTGCAATGTGTTTCTTTTCACTCAAGAAATGCTTTAAATAAATAAAAGAGTGAAAAATATTCAAAAAATCAAAAGAATAAAAAAAAAATTTACTAAGGCTCATTTTTGCGCCAAGTTTTGGCTATAAGTCGGTCGGTATCCAACGGATCGCCAATCTTTAACCTGTGGTCGATAGATGGCACCAATGGCTACATTTTCTTCTTGGACGGCCATGCCCTCAGATGTCTGTGTCAGAAGTTATTCGAGAAACCAAGCTCCTTACCCTGTTTGAAAAATGTAAAATTTTCCTCATTTTTGCACCAAATTTTGCCTATAACTCGGTCGCTATCCAACGGATTGCCAATCATTAAACTGTGGTCGATAGATGGCACCAATGGCTACATTTTCTTCTTGAACGGCCATGCCCTCAGATGTCTGTGCCTGAAGTTATGCGAGGAACCAAGTTCCTTACCCTGTTTGAAAAATGTAAAATTTTCCTCATTTTTGCACCAAATTTTGCCTATAACTCGGTCGGTATCCAACGGATTGCCAATCTTTAAACTGTGGTCGATAGATGGCACCAATGGCTACATTTTCTTCTTGGACGGCCATGCCCTCAGATGTCTGTGCCTGAAGTTATGCGAGGAACCAAGTTCCTTACCCTGTTTGAAAAATGTAAAATTTTCCTCATTTTTCTGCAATTCATCAAAATTTTTAAATGTGATATTTTTTTATTGCGAATTTGTTGCAATAAGTTTCTTTTCACTCAAATAATGCTTTAAATTAAAAAAAGAATAAAAAATCAGAAAAAAATTTCAAAAAAATTTTCCACTCGAAAATTTCATAAGGCTTACCCCTTACGTTTTTTTTGAGAAATTTTGCAAAAAAAATTAAATTGATTTATTTTAATGCCAATCGGTTGCAATGTGTTTCTTTTCACTCAAGAAATGCTTTAAATAAATAAAAGAGTGAAAAATATTCAAAAAATCAAAAAAATAAAAAAAAAATTACTAAGGCTCATTTTTGCGCCAAGTTTTGGCTATAAGTCGGTCGGTATCCAACGGATCGCCAATCTTTAACCTGTGGTCGATAGATGGCACCAATGGCTACATTTTCTTCTTGAACGGCCATGCCCTCAGATGTCTGTGCCTGAAGTTATGCGAGGAACCAAGTTCCTTACCCTGTTTGAAAAATGTAAAATTTTCCTCATTTTTGCACCAAATTTTGCCTATAACTCAGTCGGTATCCAACGGATTGCCAATCTTTAAACTGTGGTCGATAGATGGCACCAATGGCTACATTTTTTTCTTGGACGGCCATGCCCTCAGATGTCTGTGCCTGAAGTTATGCGAGGAACCAAGTTCCTTACCCTGTTTGAAAAATGTAAAATTTTCCTCATTTTTCTGCAATTCATCAAAATTTTTAAATGTGATATTTTTTTATTGCGAATTTGTTGCAATAAGTTTCTTTTCACTCAAATAATGCTTTAAATTAAAAAAAGAATAAAAAATCAGAAAAAAATTTCAAAAAAATTTTCCACTCGAAAATTTCATAAGGCTTACCCCTTACGTTTTTTTTGAGAAATTTTGCAAAAAAAATTAAATTGATTTATTTTAATGCCAACCGGTTGCAATGTGTTTCTTTTCACTCAAGAAATGCTTTAAATAAATAAAAGAGTGAAAAATATTCAAAAAATAAAAAAAATAAAAAAAAAATTTACTAAGGCTCATTTTTGCGCCAAGTTTTGGCTATAAGTCGGTCGGTATCCAACGGATCGCCAATCTTTAACCTGTGGTCGATAGATGGCACCAATGGCTACATTTTCTTCTTGGACGGCCATGCCATCAGATGTCTGTGTCAGAAGTTATTCGAGAAACCAAGCTTCTTACCCTGTTTGAAAAATGTAAAATTTTCCTCATTTTTGCACCAAATTTTGCCTATAACTCGGTCGGTATCCAACGGATTGCCAATCTTTAAACTGTGGTCGATAGATGGCACCAATGGCTACATTTTCTTCTTGGACGGCCATGCCCTCAGATGTCTGTGCCTGAAGTTATGCGAGGAACCAAGTTCCTTACCCTGTTTGAAAAATGTAAAATTTTCCTCATTTTTCTGCAATTCATCAAAATTTTTAAATGTGATATTTTTTATTGCGAATTTGTTGCAATAAGTTTCTTTTCACTCAAATAATGCTTTAAATTAAAAAAAGAATAAAAAATCAGAAAAAAATTTCAAAAAAATTTTCCACTCGAAAATTTCATAAGGCTTACCCCTTACGTTTTTTTTGAGAAATTTTGCAAAAAAAATTAAATTGATTTATTTTAATGCCAATCGGTTGCAATGTGTTTCTTTTCACTCAAGAAATGCTTTAAATAAATAAAAGAGTGAAAAATATTCAAAAAATCAAAAAAATAAAAAAAAAAATTTACTAAGGCTCATTTTTGCGCCCAGTTTTGGCTATAAGTCGGTCGGTATCTAACGGATTGCCAATCATTAACCTGTGGTCGCTAGATGGCACCAATGGCTACATTTTCTTCTTGGACGGTCAAGCCCTAAGATGTCTGTGCCAGAAGTTATTCAAGGAACCAAGTTCCTTACCCTGTTTGAGAAAATGTAAAATTTTCTTCATTTTTGCACCAAGTTTTGCCTATAACTCAGTCGGTATCCAACGGATCGCCAATCTTTAACCTGTGGTCGATAGATGGCACCAATGGCTACATTTTCTTCTTGGACGGCCATGCCCTCAGATGTCTGTGCCTGAAGTTATGCGAGGAACCAAGTTCCTTACCCTGTTTGAAAAATGTAAAATTTTCCTCATTTTTCTGCAATTCATCAAAATTTTTAAATGTGATATTTTTTATTGCGAATTTGTTGCAATAAGTTTCTTTTCACTCAAATAATGCTTTAAATTAAAAAAAGAATAAAAAATCAGAAAAAAATTTCAAAAAAATTTTCCACTCGAAAATTTCATAAGGCTTACCCCTTACGTTTTTTTTGAGAAATTTTGCAAAAAAAATTAAATTGATTTATTTTAATGCCAATCGGTTGCAATGTGTTTCTTTTCACTCAAGAAATGCTTTAAATAAATAAAAGAGTGAAAAATATTCAAAAAATAAAAAAAATAAAAAAAAAATTTACTAAGGCTCATTTTTGCGCCAAGTTTTGGCTATAAGTCGGTCGGTATCCAACGGATCGCCAATCTTTAACCTGTGGTCGATAGATGGCACCAATGGCTACATTTTCTTCTTGGACGGCCATGCCATCAGATGTCTGTGTCAGAAGTTATTCGAGAAACCAAGCTTCTTACCCTGTTTGAAAAATGTAAAATTTTCCTCATTTTTGCACCAAATTTTGCCTATAACTCGGTCGGTATCCAACGGATTGCCAATCTTTAAACTGTGGTCGATAGATGGCACCAATGGCTACATTTTCTTCTTGGACGGCCATGCCCTCAGATGTCTGTGCCTGAAGTTATGCGAGGAACCAAGTTCCTTACCCTGTTTGAAAAATGTAAAATTTTCCTCATTTTTCTGCAATTCATCAAAATTTTTAAATGTGATATTTTTTATTGCGAATTTGTTGCAATAAGTTTCTTTTCACTCAAATAATGCTTTAAATTAAAAAAAGAATAAAAAATCAGAAAAAAATTTCAAAAAAATTTTCCACTCGAAAATTTCATAAGGCTTACCCCTTACGTTTTTTTTGAGAAATTTTGCAAAAAAAATTAAATTGATTTATTTTAATGCCAATCGGTTGCAATGTGTTTCTTTTCACTCAAGAAATGCTTTAAATAAATAAAAGAGTGAAAAATATTCAAAAAATCAAAAAAATAAAAAAAAAATTTACTAAGGCTCATTTTTGCGCCAAGTTTTGGCTATAAGTCGGTCGGTATCTAACGGATTGCCAATCATTAACCTGTGGTCGCTAGATGGCACCAATGGCTACATTTTCTTCTTGGACGGTCAAGCCCTAAGATGTCTGTGCCAGAAGTTATTCAAGGAACCAAGTTCCTTACCCTGTTTGAGAAAAAGTAAAATTTTCCTCATTTTTACACCAAGTTTTGCCTATAACTCAGTCGGTATCCAACGGATCGCCAATCTTTAACCTGTGGTCGATAGATGGCACCAATAGCTACATTTTCTTCTTGGACGGCCATGCCCTAAGATGTCTGTGCCTGAAGTTATGCGAGGAACCAAGTTCCTTACCGTGTTTGAGAAAATGTAAAATTTTCCTCATTTTTGAGCAATTCATCATAATTTTTAAATGTGATATTTTTTATTGCGAATTTGTTGCAATAAGTTTCTTTTCACTCAAATAATGCTTTAAATTAAAAAAAGAATAAAAAATCAGAAAAAAATTTCAAAAAAATTTTCCACTCGAAAATTTCATAAGGCTTACCCCTTACGTTTTTTTGAGAAATTTTGCAAAAAAAATTAAATTGATTTATTTTAATGCCAATCGGTTGCAATGTGTTTCTTTTCACTCAAGAAATGCTTTAAATAAAAAAAAGAGTGAAAAAAAATTCAAAAAATCAAAAAAATAAAAAAAAAAAATTACTAAGGCTCATTTTTGCGCCAAGTTTTGGCTATAACTCGGTCGGTATCTAACGGCTACATTTTCTTCTTGGACGGCCATGCCCTCAGATGTCTGTGCCTGAAGTTATGCGAGGAACCAAGTTCCTTACCCTGTTTGAAAAATGTAAAATTTTCCTCATTTTTCTGCAATTTATCAAAATTTTTAAATGTGATATTTTTTATTGCGAATTTGTTGCAATAAGTTTCTTTTCACTCAAATAATGCTTTAAATTAAAAAAAGAATAAAAAATCAGAAAAAAATTTCAAAAAAATTTTCCACTCGAAAATTTCATAAGGCTTACCCCTTACGTTTTTTTTTGAAAAATTTTGCAAAAAAAATAAAATTGATTTATTTTAATGCCAATCGGTTGCAATGTGTTTCTTTTCACTCAAGAAATGCTTTAAATAAAAAAAAGAATAAAAAAAAATTCAAAAAATCAAAAAAATAAAATTTACTAAGGCTCATTTTTGCGCCAAGTTTTGGCTATAACTCGGTCGGTATCTAACGGATTGCCAATCATTAACCTGTGGTCGCTAGGTGGCACCAATGGCTACATTTTCTTCTTGGACGGTCAAGCCCTAAGATGTCTGTGCCAGAAGTTATTCAAGGAACCAAGTTCCTTACCCTGTTTGAGAAAATGTAAAATTTTCTTCATTTTTGCAACAAGTTTTGCCTATAACTCAGTCGGTATCCAACGGATCGCCAATCTTTAACCTGTGGTCGATAGATGGCACCAATAGCTACATTTTCTTCTTGGACGGCCATGCCCTAAGATGTCTGTGCCAGAAGTTATGCGAGGAACCAAGTTCCTTACCGTGTTTGAGAAAATGTAAAATTTTCCTCATTTTTGAGCAAATCATCATAATATTTAAATGTGCAATTTTTTATTGCGAATTTTTTGCAATAAGTTTCTTTTCACTCAAATAATGCTTTAAATTAAAAAAAGAATAAAAAATCAGAAAAAAAATTCAAAAAAATTTTCCACTCGAAAATTTCATAAGGCTTACCCCTTACGTTTTTTTTGAGAAATTTTGCAAAAAAAATTAAATTGATTTATTTTAATGCCAATCGGTTGCAATGTGTTTCTTTTCACTCAAAAAATGCTTTAAATAAATATAAGAGTGAAAAATATTCAAAAAATCAAAAAAATAAAAAAAAAATTTACTAAGGCTCATTTTTGCGCCAAGTTTTGGCTATAAGTCGGTCGGTATCCAACGGATCGCCAATCTTTAACCTGTGGTCGATAGATGGCACCAATGGCTACATTTTCTTCTTGGACGGCCATGCCCTCAGATGTCTGTGTCAGAAGTTATTCGAGAAACCAAGCTTCTTACCCTGTTTGAAAAATGTAAAATTTTCCTCATTTTTGCACCAAATTTTGCCTATAACTCGGTCGGTATCCAACGGATCGCTAATCTTTAAACTGTGGTCGATATATGACACCAATGGCTACATTTTCTTCTTGGACGGCCATGCCCTCAGATGTCTGTGCCTGAAGTTATGCGAGGAACCAAGTTCCTTACCCTGTTTGAAAAATGTAAAATTTTTCTCATTTTTCTGCAATTTATCAAAATTTTTAAATGTGATATTTTTTATTGCGAATTTGTTGCCATAAGTTTCTTTTCACTCAAATAATGCTTTAAATTAAAAAAAGAATAAAAAATCAGAAAAAAATTTCAAAAAAATTTTCCACTCGAAAATTTCATAAGGCTTACCCCTTACGTTTTTTTTGAGAAATTTTGCAAAAAAAATAAAATTGATTTATTTTAATGCCAATCGGTTGCAATGTGTTTCTTTTCACTCAAGAAATGCGTTAAATAAAAAAAAGAGTGAAAAAAATTCAAAAAATCAAAAAAATCAAAAGAAAAAAAATTTACTAAGGCTCATTTTTGCGCCAAGTTTTGGCTATAACTCGGTCGGTATCCAACGGATTGCCAATCTTTAAACTGTGGTCGATAGATGGCACCAATGGCTACATTTTCTTCTTGGACGGCCATGCCCTCAGATGTCTGTGCTTGAAGTTATGCGAGGAACCAAGTTCCTTACCCTGTTTGAAAAATGTAAAATTTTCCTCATTATCCAACGGATCGCCAATCTTTAACCTGTGGTCGATAGATGGCACCAATGGCTACATTTTCTTCTTGGACGGCCATGCCATCAGATGTCTGTGTCAGAAGTTATTCGAGAAACCAAGCTTCTTACCCTGTTTGAAAAATGTAAAATTTTCCTCATTTTTGCACCAAATTTTGCCTATAACTCGGTCGGTATCCAACGGATCGCTAATCTTTAAACTGTGGTCGATATATGACACCAATGGCTACATTTTCTTCTTGGACGGCCATGCCCTCAGATGTCTGTGCCTGAAGTTATGCGAGGAACCAAGTTCCTTACCCTGTTTGAAAAATGTAAAATTTTTCTCATTTTTCTGCAATTTATCAAAATTTTTAAATGTGATATTTTTTATTGCGAATTTGTTGCAATAAGTTTCTTTTCACTCAAATAATGCTTTAAATTAAAAAAAGAATAAAAAATCAGAAAAAAATTTCAAAAAAATTTTCCACTCGAAAATTTCATAAGGCTTACCCCTTACGTTTTTTTTGAAAAATTTTGCAAAAAAAAATAAAATTGATTTATTTTAATGCCAATCGGTTGCAATGTGTTTCTTTTCACTCAAGAAATGCTTTAAATAAAAAAAAGAGTGAAAAAAATTCAAAAAATCAAAAAAATAAAAAAAAAATTACTAAGGCTCATTTTTGCGCCAAGTTTTGGCTATAACTCGGTCGGTATCTAACGGATTGCCAATCATTAACCTGTGGTCGCTAGATGGCACCAATGGCTACATTTTCTTCTTGGACGGTCAAGCCCTAAGATGTCTGTGCCAGAAGTTATTCAAGGAACCAAGTTCCTTACCCTGTTTGAGAAAATGTAAAATTTTCTTCATTTTTGCACCAAGTTTTGCCTATAACTCGGTCGGTATCCAACGGATCGCCAATCTTTAACCTGTGGTCGATAGATGGCACCAATAGCAACATTTTCTTCTTGGACGGCCATGCCCTAAGATGTCTGTGCCAGAAGTTATGCGAGGAACCAAGTTCCTTACCGTGTTTGAGAAAATGTAAAATTTTCCTCATTTTTGAGCAATTCATCATAATTTTTAAATGTGCAATTTTTTATTGCGAATTTTTTGCAATAAGTTTCTTTTCACTCAAATGCTTTAAATTAAAAAAAGAATAAAAAATCAGAAAAAAAATTCCAAAAAAATTTTGCACTCGAAAATTTCATAAGGCTTACCCCTTACGTTTTTTTTGAGAAATTTTGCAAAAAAAATAAAATTGATTTATTTTAAAGCCAATCGGTTGCAATGTGTTTCTTTTCACTCAAGAAATGCTTTAAATAAAAAAAAGAGTGAAAAAAATTCAAAAAATCAAAAAAATCATAACAAAAATTTACTAAGGCTCATTTTTGCGCCAAGTTTTGCCTATAACTCGGTCGGTATCTAACGGATCGCCAATCTTTAACCTGTGGTCGATAGATGGCACCAATGGCTACATTTTCTTCTTGGACGGCCATGCCCTCAGATGTCTGTGCCAGAAGTTATTCGAGAAATCAAGCTCCTTACCCTGTTTGAAAAATGTAAAATTTTCCTCATTTTTGCACCAAATTTTGCCTATAACTCGGTCGGTATCCAACGGATCGCCAATCTTTAAACTGTGGTCGATAGATGTCACCAATGGCTACATTTTCTTCTTGGACGGCCATGCCCTCAGATGTCTGTGAATGAAGTTATGCGAGGAACCAAGTTCCTTACCCTGTTTGAAAAATGTAAAATTTTCCTCATTTTTCTGCAATTCATCAAAATTTTTAAATGTGATATTTTTTATTGCGAATTTGTTGCAATAAGTTTCTTTTCACTCAAATAATGCTTTAAATTAAAAAAAGAATAAAAAATCTGAAAAAAATTTCAAAAAATTTTTCCACTCGAAAATTTCATAAGGCTTACCCCTTACGTTTTTTTTGAGAAATTTTGCAAAAAAAATAAAATTGATTTATTTTAATGCCAATTGGTTCAAAAAAGTTTGTTTTCACTCAACTAATGCTTTAAATAAAAGAAGAATAAAAAATAATAGTAAAAATTCTATAAATTTGCCAATCTCTTAAACAGAGGCGGATCCCGTGTAATATCCTTGCCGATCACACCATCGCGCTTGTTCGCTTATGCAGATTTGATAGTTAGGCAGAGTGAGAAGTATATTCATTTGACTAGTATGGGTATTGTACACATGTATTCCGTTTCAACTCATGTGTATCAAACGTTTCGTTTCAACTCACTCGCACATTTTCGTTTCAACTCTTTTTGCAACTCGACTCACCATGGTTACATGCTAACACGCATGAGTGAGTAAGTGAAAAAAGAGTCGCTAAAACTCATCGTGGTGAGTGAACGAAACTCGTTCAATACAACGTTTCAACTCACTATCTCACTCTTACTCACTTTGCACATCTCTAGGCCTAACAGGACACGCCTATCTGGGGCTGTGTGTGGTCGTGATAATGGAACGAATAAAGAAAACAACTTCTCAAACTCATTAACTAACTGGTACGATCGTGTGTGTGTGTAGCAAAGCGAACGATTTATCTTTTTTTGTTGTTGCTTCAATGAAGTTTTAAGGTGATTTATCGGTTCCGGGTGTACTTAAATTGTGGCAAATAGGATGGAGTTAAAATTTTGTTCAAAAATGATCACACTTTTACATTACGTTAATTGCATATTATTTATGTACTACACTTTTACAGAGTATCCCTTGAGTTATTTCATAGTTTTACAAAATTTGATAGAACGTGACAGAGCGTAATGAAAATAAACTTGTGTGAAACTAGCATGAATAAACTCTCGACAAACAGTGATTTTTCATCCCCCATATAGCACAACACACACACACATCGAAATCTGTATGTGAATTGTGGCTTTCAATGGCAGTTTTGAATCTGGAACGATGGGTACAAACTTTACTCTACTCGTAAAAGGCGTTTTTGGTTAAGATTAATGTTGTTTACTACATACAGCAAATGGCACTTTTTATTGTTTCGCTGAAACAAACTAGCATGTGCCATTTATGTGGGTAGAAAATATTACTTTGAATTTTAATAGCGCATTGGATTTATTTGACTTTTTTCTTACTCTTCACACAACAAGAAATTATATCGGGTAGGAAACTTTATTGTTATCACATAACAGCAGGAGCGGTTGGCGTTGAAATGTTTCTGGAAATCGGATATTTCAGAAATATTATTTGAAAAGATTATCTGCAACAGACTAAAACACGAATTTCTGGGTTTTGGCTCTCAAAATAATAATTCGGTTTCTTATCAAATCTTCCTACGATCGTATCACAGCATCAGAGTTAAACGTTCGTATCACAGTAATTTCTTAAAAGTGAAATAGACGTTTTGCTTTATTATTATGTATCTAAAAAAATTTGTTGATGCAATAAAAAATTATGGAAGATGTTTTTATTTTTCCAAAATATAGAAACCATAACCGTTCTTTGTCAATGAAAGTCAGAAAATAGCAGACCAAAACCTATTTCTAGGTTGTAGTGCCAAGAAACAAAAAGAAGTTGAGTGATGAATTCACTGTCGTGCTGCGAATTAAATTCAACTTCACGTGGTCATACCATTCGAATGACACCGAACGACCCAGCCCGCTTTAAACCGCTCATCAGATTTGCATTCGCCTAAATGTATGCAATACTGATTACAAGCGAACATTCATTGTTTAATAAGCCAATCACCTAACTAGCGTTCGGTGACTTCAACTTCCCTGCATACATCTAATTCATAATTTAAAGCTTAAACCACAAACTAACACTCGCTCTCAACACTCCACTCTGGTGCGAAGGGACAAAATCAATTATTCTAAAAAGTGTCGATTCCGGTTGCCACATCCTGTGGCAAATTTATTGCTGCCAATTATATGACAGCGAAACCAAAAAAACAACACACACACTTACGAAAAAGTTTACAATCATACATCAACCACAACACTGGCAACCATGAACTCTTTGGACGACTTTTTACTTGTCCCAAGCTTTCACACACACATAAAAAAAGGACAAACAGTAGCGACGTTGATGAAATATTCAGGAAGCAACCTGTAAAACTCAACAAGTTACGATTTGCCTTCGGCGTCCGGATGGAGGCTTTTTTTTGTTGTTGCTACTTTTATTCACCTCACACCAGTACCAACAGTCGTCACACATAGGGTGAATGTTTTGCTAATTTCATTTACACCAGCAAGTCAGTCCAGTCCCTTGATGTTTTTGGTGGGGGCTCGTCCGTTCCCCAAAAAGAATCGTAAAGTAAACGCTGGCAGATGATTAAAATGCTGGAAATATTATGCCTAACGATGACCGAGCAGGACCGGTTAGCATAATTTTGTCCCCCGTACTTAGTTAGAGGGGAGGAAGGTTTTTTTGTGTTGTTGCTGTTGTACGTGTGTGTGTGTGTGTGTGTGTGAGTGTTTGGCAAAATGCGGAAGGGATCGCTTGTCCCTTCTGGGTGGCTCTAAATTAGTGAATATCATAGCCACCTAAAAAAAAGGGCAGGGTATAAAAACATTTGCCAAACCGTGGCGGCAAGGGGGTAGGTTGTGTTTTTATGTGCTTTTTAGTTCAGCATGTCACGATGATAATAAAAACATAGTCATGAGTTCTACTGAAAGTGTCACTGGAAGGCAAAATGAAGCCATTAAATATGGCACTTGATTGTGTGGTCTACCCGTGCTTTTGGTGTCGAATGTGTTGAAATGAAAGAGAAGTGCCGTCTAGCGTAATGAGTTGTTTCTTTTTTTCTTACACTGTTTTTTGTGGGTTTGAAGTTTTTTTGGAAATTTAAAATTTCACTTATAATGAATAAATTAAGGATGTGAGTAATTCTAGAACAGATCAAATTCCAAGGCTTTTTGGTAGAATTGTTCAATCTCAAAAAAGAGAATTTGACGACATCAATTTAAAAATGTGATCTTAGCGAAAACTTTCTAGTAACAATGCACAAGATTATAAATTTTCTTAGCTTTTCCCGGGGCTGCCTAATGGTGTAGGTGTTAAATGGTGCCAGTTTCACAAAACAGAACCGAGTGCGAAATCCCATCTGGACCGTCTCCTCGTAGCAAGGACTGACTATCCGGTAAAACTGGTAAAAATTAGTCTATTAAGACGGAAATGGCCAGCATGACTTAATCGGTCGTTATAAAGTTCGAAACTATATTGCTAAATATTTTCATGCAACGTGACAAAATCCTTGAATATTTTGAAATTTTTCTAGAATGTTCTTCCTCCTCAAAATCCGTCAATTTTTATTTTCATAAATCTTTTTAAGTGCTATAAATAAATAAATCTTACCACAAAAATTCCTCAATCATTTATGTAACTATGGCTTTTTACATTATTTATTGAAAACGACAAAAAAATCCATCGAATCACATAAGCCACATATGGTTTATGTTTTCTCTCCTCCGTAATTCTCTTTTATTGCTCATTGACAGCAAAATTTTGCAATCGTTATTGGCGTGCCAGATCGCCAGAAAGTGATTTATTTCAATATGTTTTTCTTCTGTCAGAAAAATTGCTGTCGAATGAATATTCAATTCCATAAGCAAAACACTTAAAATGTTGCTTACGTTTGCGTATCACGAAGACAGCTATAAATCAACGATGGATCAAGCAAACGATATTGTATTTCTTACATACATTGTCAAACAGACTATTTTGGGGTAGTCCGAATGCTTTTGTTTTTTATTTGATTTTGCTGACGAATGTAAAGAAAATGTTTCCTTCTTGAGATAAGTGAGAGGAACGAAAAATGCAATAAAAACTGTTAAACTATAGTTCCTTGTTTATATAACTGTTATTTAATGTTTTTAGAGATATTTTTTTATTGAATTTTAATCGTAAGATATTTACAAATTTTAATTATTTATTTCACGGGATTATTTCATCACTTTTTAATCAATTTTGCTTAATGTCGTACGAATAATTGCAATTAAAAATAGAAACACAGAGAGTAACAAAGCTCGCTCGCTTCTTGAGAACAAAACGTCTCCGTCAAAGACAGACGCGTCAAGCTATAATCGCGTCTTTGCCAAATGTAAATCGTTTTCGTTTGCTAAAGATTTTTCACCTCAGCAGTTGAACAGCAGTGGTAGAGGGAGAAAACTATCATTAAAATGATGGTCCAAAATACAACGTAACGGACTTGATGCAGTAGTTAAATTTAACGAGACTTTATAATTGGTGTCCAGCGTTGGGGTTTGGGTTTTCTTTTCTCTTTTTTTTTGTTCGTGCGACATTTATTTTTCCACACCGATGGACAGACAATAATGGTCGGGAAAGTGCTGCTTTGTTACAGCGTTTCCGCTTCGCTATTGTATTCAGTCACCTTGCAAAATCGGAAACAAATGAAGTTTCGTTTGGCGGTGATAAATGAAAAGGGATTTTTGTTTTATTTTGTTTGAATATTTAACCAAAAACCGCCTTTGGTATATCCGGACCAGAATCTACTAGGAAGTTGTTTGAGTTGAGATTTTCTTGTCTATCCCACTTCCAGAGTAGTTGGGTACCGTAGAAGCACACTCAGCAAATTAGCTGACCAATAATGGTACAAGAGTTTGTCGGTAACATTGTTACATGAACGACTTAAACGAAACTCCATTTAAAATCGTCGCTCTAGTTCTCGTTTTGGTTGAGTGTGCAGCTATCCACTATCACCAAATGAGGTATACATAAAAGTTAACCGTCGGAACAACATACCGCAAAAAACCGTTTTAGTGCTTGGGTGAACTCTAACGTCCATTGTAGTTTCCTTTCGCCGAAGTGAAGTTGATTTGGATTTTTCCTTTCAGCAATTGAATGAAAATTCCTCATCCTTCCAACGCACGCTCTCCACTGACTGTAAAAGCGAAATCAAGTTCCTTCGCTACAGCAACATAAAACAATTCCATTATCCAACGGTACGTTTTAGGGAATGGAAGAGAAAAAGGGGGCTTCCACGAAGGAAGGAAAACAGCTCGCGCACTCGTGTACGTTTTGTTGTCCGTGACATTAATTAACGTTTTCCGGTGAGATTTCTATGAATTACACTGAACGCGTTGATTCTATTCCAGCATCGGAATATCGTGTTAATGCGCTCGATGAGATGATGTACTTCTTCGTTTCGGATGCTTTGTGCGCTGCTGACAGACAGTTTTTTTTATTTAGAAGACTTGCGTCGCCTGAGCACAGAAAGGACAGAGGATTATAAATAGAATATCCTTGAAATCGAATCAATGAACTTCAGTGTCGGTGTAAATAGAATTACGTGTTATAAAGTATAGGCAAATTTATCTGAAATGGGTTTAATGCAAGATCGTCGATTTTTCGCTTGGCGGAATATCGATTGTTTCTAAAAATGGCATCTTTACAACTACTTTTTCCGAATGTGAAGAAAATAAAAATATTTTTTTGTTTTTTTTTTTTAACTCTGTGTCAATTTTTTTCAAACACCTATCGAATTGGCCGTAGCATCCGAATTTCGATGCTCGAGTCACATTAAGCATTGCCACTGGTTTCAAGGAATTTCTTTCGATTTCTCGATACGGCGTTGAACGTTGCTAAAGATTTTTATTTTTTAAACTTGATCGAATGAGTTAAATGGTATAAATATTTATTTAATCCTTTTAATATTTATTAGCCTATGCAAATTGAATACCCTGATTACTGCCGGTCAACAGATACCCGGACAATTGATGCTGAAGTTCTAGCGCAGATGAGTTTTGCAATACAAACAGCATTAGCTGTACAGTTTATTTTACGAAATTCAGTAATAAAAAGTTTTGTTGTATATTTTTCTAAAGGGAAATATTTACGATTTTTTGGGTTGCTTTTGATATTTTACAGAACTTAAGAAAAGGTTAGGTATGTATATTAAACATTGTTAGTTCTTTTTATGCTTTACAATGCGACACTGAGCCTTTGCAGCTAGCAAATTATTCAAAACCATCCCACACAGACACACAATATGTCACCGATTCCAGATACACTCAGTTCAACTCCAAGCGTTCATTAGTTTTGCTTGGACAAGATATTGCCATGCCAGTTTTGCGGAAATTGCGTACCGGATGATCCCATCGCGATAGTAACAAACCACCGAACGAAGGAAATGAACTAAGATTAATACACCGCACACCACATTTGCGGCTTCATGTTCGACTCTATATCTTTGACAACCGAGTCAATCTCCCGAGGCAACGGTAAGAACGAACCGGTGTCCAAAAATTATTGCTATCGCGTAGCGACACCATTTACAACCCATGCACACATTTGTAGACGAGACCCGGGAAGCAACCTACTCAAGGAGATAAACGACCCTTTCAGTGTACTGATGCCGGTGTGTTCTAGCTGAAGCAAAACTGTACGAGGAGCAACTACAGCCTCGTCCGGTAGGCTCGTGTAACAAATCGACGTCTATCGTGATGTGTCTCGGTATATCCAGCCGGACTGAAACCACGCGGAATTTCTATTCCAAGCGTCAATTTGAACTCCACTTGTCAATGTCAGGGCGATACGGCCGAATGGCGGTTTGGGCACATTCGAGATTATTTGAGAGCTTTTGTCCAACTAGCTGCTATTGTTAAAGGCTACCGACTTGGGCTTTGTTGGGGAGAGTGAAAATCCAGCCGCATGAGACACGATATTCAGCCAGCAGTCAAAAGTGGTTCCTTAGTGGAAAATTGCATTCTAGACACGATCTTCACGATGGAAATTTGAATGTATTGCAATTTGGGTGTTTGCTGAGTTCAAACTAACTCGAAACGGTATCTTTCGTTTGATAAAGGTTCTTTTAAAATCTTGTCCTCAGGGCGATAAAAACTTGTTATAATAATAGCCCTAGGGGCGGCCCGGTGGTGCATGTGATAAACGGCGCCAATCCACACGGCCGGACCGGGTTCAAATCCAATCCGGACCGTCCCTCCGTAGCAAGGACTGACTATCCGGCTACGTGGTAAAATAAGTCTAGTAAGCCAGAAATGGCCGGCGTGACCTGTAAGGTCGTTAAGCCAAGAAGAAGAAGAATAATAGCCCTAGCTTTCTCTAGCTGTTCGTCTAATTTCGCAATTGATATTAAATTTGTCCCTTTTCTAATATTTTTTAATTTGTTATTCCCGACACGTTGCAGTCATTTGCAAAAGATTAAAGTACAAATTACGATTCTATTCAAGTTCACCTTTAATGACAAATTTCAACACAACCCTGATCTGTAAGTCTTCAAATCCTTCAACAGCTCGATCAGAATGGGAAGGGGAAAATGTTTAGTGCCGTTTACAATATTGCTTCACGACTTCTGATGACTGATGGGTGGAAATCGTTTATTTACAGCAAGGAAAAATGTCATAAACAGACAAATGAGATCCCGAGCGTACCGCAATTCGCAATAAAAGAAACGATGTGTTTTACGATTAATTTCATTTTATTGGTTTCTAGTCGTGCAGACACAAATGCCGATGTTACCAGTAAAATGTACTGCGTTCGATGTTCTTTTTTTTCGGTGTTTTTTTTTTCTTTTTGCACACGCCATGCTTTGTTGTCTCCTAGCAGCAGCTGTACGGAAACGACCAGTCTATGTTTGTTCAGGCACCGGAAATTGTGTTCCTTATCGTGCTCACATACCATACTAAACAATTCGTTTGATCCTCGCATTTGCTATTGAGAAGATACTTTCAGTCAATAACGCTACAGCGTCCCGTGTATTGACAACAAAAGAAAGGCATTGAAAATGATTGAGATGAAGCGGTACATTTGTCTGCGCAGAAAGAAAATTTAATGAAAATCGATGTTGTTTTTTGGTGTTTCTTTGACGCCTAAAAGTATACTGTCTGCAACCTTTAAGGAGTTATCCGTTCTTAACAAAACATTAAGAACTTTCAAATGAAATTTAAATATATTTATTATTATCTTAATTTTTACATTCCATACTTTATGTAGCAAAGTATGGATCTTCCATTTAATAAAATTTGTTCCAAAATTTCTTTCTTACGCTTAAAGTTATGCAATGCAAAGTTATAATATTCTTAATTCAGATTTGAATTTTTGTGGCAAAGTTCTTAGAAGTACCACTCGTAAAGTCTTCTATTTTTTAATATTTTTAATTATGTATGACACCCAATTTATGCATTCAAAACTATTTACAATCCTTTTACTTTAATCACACCGGTAACATTTTCTAAATTAAGTTAATTTAGTTATCATGTCCGTTTGTTAAATAATTCTCTCTATTGCAAAGTTATAATGGCATTGATATAAAGAGAAGCGAGAAAAAGAAAACATCGTTACAAAAATTTCCAAACTAAGAACAATGCTTCGTGGAGACACGCAACTAAAAAGTATACTTCAGTCTGACGGAGTATTCAAGCGTGTTGAAAAGCAACAGAAAATGTGCGCACGTGTAAAAGAAAGAAAATGTAAAACAAAAAATCTTTACCAAAGTAAACCACAACCATAAAAGCGGCAAGCAAAAGGATAAGGATGGAGGGGGGAAAAAGACAACGGTGGCAGAGTACACAACGCCAAACCAAATCAAATTATTGTTTTGTGCAGTGAGTTGCGGTAAAAGAAGTATCCAGAAACAACAGAAGCACTATTGGAGGAAACTAAGACTGTGGTTAGACTTGGAGTGTTGAGTAGCACACAGAAAAAAATAGGCGAAACAGCACAATCGGTGTAGAAAACCCCCGATACAAAACCAGACAGAACTATACCATCAAGTACTGTCCTCCGCCTTGGATGGGTGTACTCAAAGGTGCTTTCGAGTTCATTTTTTGCAGATATTTTTTTTTTCGATGTTTTTTTTTGTCGCTTTACAGATTCCATTGTTGACCGGCACCGATGGCCGTTCCCATTCAGTACACCGAGCAGGGCGGTAAAGACAGAAGAAAACTTAATACTGTTCATTGACCAAGCAGAAACTACAAAGCGAAAGAGAGAAGGAAAGGAAGAAGAAAAAACGGCACGAACCAACACTCTGTGGGTTTGTGCAGCATTCAGGCGAAACTTTTTCGCTAATTTTGTTTGCTAAACCTTCGACCAACAAAGTAAAAACCCTCGTCGGAATAAGGCATTGTCGGTTTGTTGGGGACAGCAGGTTCAAAGCGATCGGTGACTGCTGCAGCTGTCACATTGGAAGCGTTGGTGTACGGGTGTGTGTGCTTTTTTTTTATTAGTTCCATTCAACTTGCACATTGTTTTTCCTTTCTTCTCGGGCCGATGGAATGATAAGACATATTTTCTCAACGGGATTCATTGAAGAGTTTCAACGAGAATTTTGTTATTTGTCGGTGTGTGAGTGTTAACGATGGACAGAGACTTGAGACTTTGCGCTTAATTAATGAAGCTTTTGTACAATTGCCACACTCCATTCTGTTTGCATGGTAATAGGGAAACAAGCAAATTATTTCAACTCATCACCAGTAATGTAATTGAAAGTATTTTGTACATAAGTCTAGCAAACAAATTGCAGGAAAAATAACAACTTTCGTCCAGATATTCATATTTTAAATTTATATTGTATTCAACCAAGCTGCGAAAACAAAAGTGAAACCCGGGCGATGGTAATTCGTGGGGTCTGTCCCTTAGCACCGCGTCCATCATTCGCAACATCATAATGCTCGGCGGTCACCGCTTATGCAAACCCCTACCAGCAAGTGGATAAAGTTTTTGGGCAAACTTTTCAATCCTTTTGACGGCTTTTATACTAATTGAATTTTTCTGCTCGTCCACTCCGCACCAACTCCATCGCACCCGGTCCAACCATGTTTACCAAACAAAAAAAAAGGGACATGGTCCACCTTTTAACGTAAAAGAGCACACACAAAAAAGGAGGACGACATCAACGACCATCTGGGCAAAATAAAGCATCAAACGGCCGAAACGAACGGGAAGAAAACAAGCATTCGACTATCTTTGCACAGTTTTACCGTAAAACTTTCCACTGTTTACATCTACTTGACTCAATGGGGTTCTACCGAGGCATGGCTCGTCCCTTTCCCCGACATCGGTCTCTCTCTCTCCCTCCTGCATCCCAGGCCATCGATGGACCATGCGGGCCATTTTGGTCGTAAAATTTTTCGGTCCCAAAAAGGCTCTTAAGAAAAATGCCTTCCCAAAAAAGGAATGCGATCCTTCCCGTTTTTCGGGTGTTTTTTTGTTTGTATGTTAGCAATGTTTGTGCTAAAGCATGCCGCATCACCACCTAAAGCATCTTCCGCCAATCATCAGGTCGTCGGACGAACTGAGTCCCTCCCCTCCCTCCCCCTGGCCAGGGTTTTGTGGAGCACATTTTATCCTTGAAAATATCCTTCGATCGGCCATTTATGCGACTTGTTGCGAGGCACCAATCGACTTGATGGATCTCAACCATCAGCAATTCGTCTGCGTCCGTCCACGCGCGCGCCCCTAAACCGTGGAAGATGCGTTCAACAGCTGCCGACAGGGGGTTCGCCGATGGGGTGGGTATTTCGCCTTTTCTTTCCATTTTCCAAAGGTGCGTAGGTTTTTTCTCCGCTTGGCATTAATAGTCGTCGTCGGTCGTAAAAATGTGCTGGCATTGGGAAGTAAAATAAAAAATCCCATGCTCCATTTAGTTTTACCAGCGAATTTTTTTTCAATACCCCCTTTTTGTGTGCTGAGGCATTTAAGGGTTGGGAAAGTAGCAGCTGACATTTTTTTTTCTTCACGGTTTAGTGTGCGGTACTTCTTTTACTCATCTTTGATTCTACAATCCTTTATGGTACGTGTCGATACTTCGATAAGGAATAAAAATATTGGTCACGAAATTTCATGCCTTTTGATAATACGGTTCTACAGGGGAATATTTAACGGCTAAGGTTCGTGTAAATACGGTCAAGAATAAAACGATTGTCTGGATATCAATATCGGTTTTATGATTTAAAGCATGTTTTCCGTTCAGGCTAGTATTTATACTTAAAATTTTATTTTAATAATGTAAACGAGAATAATTTCTTCTCTATTTGGGGACAAAGATATCATCTAATATTATTCACACAATTAAACCTTTGCCGTCCGTTCAGTATTTGGCAACTTTCTGCATCCAGAACAGCATCACTACCAAAACCCTTGGATAGATTTTGATTGAGAGACTTCCGGATGCAAAAGTAGCTGTGGAGTCACTGTTTGAACTTGCTATAATGAACTATAATGAATTCCAAAAAACTATGTAATCAAATTGACAATCGAATAAACAGTCTTAAACTGGAACCCTACAGAGTAAGAGCTATTGCGCACCTTGCGTACATTGGCGATCAACTAGGAGTTGTAGAAGATCATGAAAAACCACCATTTGTCGTCAATCCAGAGGTCTGATTTGTACTGTTTGTTGATGAAAAGCAGCGGATTGAGCGATTTCGACCTGCTCTGTACCATCCCAGGTAGAAACTCTGGAACACAAAGTGTCCTAGGGTATCTCACCCTTGGAGCAAACTGCTGCATGAAATTTCTAGACAATTCCCTATAGTTCCTTTCCCTCCTTCTTTAAAGTAACATTAGTTCAAGTAAGAGAACTCTTATTCTCCGTTTGTTTGTATACTATGTCATCCACATTGTTGGAAACAACAATACTGTGAATGAATGAAGGAATGAAGCAATCCTTAAATGTTCTTTGTAAACCCAACCCACTTCGTATATAAGACGATTTTGATTAACACTAATAGAACTTTAAATAAATAAAAATTTCTGATATCCGGAGACTAACTTAAAATCACATCATTGTAAAACCGCATAATATTCTAGACAAAAATATATTTAAAATAAAACATCGCGTGAAAACATTGTCAAGTTTACCCCACAATGGCTCACCTTTTGCAAAGGTGTACCTTTAATTGATTCAAACGTTTAAACAACATTTAACGAGAAAATGTAGACCTTTTCATTGGAAATTGGAAGCCTTATGACGCCAACTTCGCGACAAAGTCCCAACACCAACAAAGTCATTACAACCCTCTACCCATACGAAGCCATCAGATTCAATTTAGCTGACGTATTGTGCGAGAGTGAATAAATTTCTCACCCAGCCCATACTTATAGCTCTGCTACACATTCAAACTATTGATGACGTGTGTGTGTGACTGAAGCCTTTCGAGCGTTAATGATGTAAGGAAGAAAATTAGTTCCTATTTGCTAGTAATTTACCAAAACGCGTAACAATATGGGTTGATTCCTTTTGCGGTAGATGGGTGCAATTTTATTCGCATTCGATGTTTACGTTGCTCGACAGTTGCTTAATTGCGTACCGTATGGTAAGTTATGCAAAAATGAGACATTTTAATTAAATTGAATTTTCTTGATGATTCCATCCAGTTTTACACCACAGCGCTTAGCAATGGGGATTAGTACCGAAATTAAGTTTAGTTTAGATTGCTTTCGAAACACACCAACCTCCAACGCCAAAGTTAGAGCTACAACGAGTTGTTGCTCCAATGTGCAACAAAAAGCAAGCTGATTTTTCGGGGGAAAATTCTATTTGCGATTAAATGCGATGGTTTTTCTCGGCAAATCGGATTGTGGTTTAATCTGCCTAAGTGCACCATAAACTCGCACAAATTTTGCAACTCCATGCAATCGAGCCAGGGATAGCAATGAAGTTCTCCTAATTTGGCCCATCGAAACTAAATAGAATGGCTTTCAATTACTCAAGCTTTTCCCTGGGTCGGGCGGGTTCATCGTAGCAGAGCGCTTTTCTTTCGATAGGTTCATTTAAGCGTAAATATTCCCTTTACACTCGACCGTTCAATGAAGCTTTGTTTTTTTACTTTATTTTTGGAAACGAGCGGTTTTACATAACATTTGCAACGCTTTTTTTTGCTACTGAGTGCTTCAATTACAGATAACATCCCGAATCCCGAATGGACTAAAAAAAAGCGTCGTAAATGGGAAAACAAAAGCAACTCCACCAAGCATGTGCAAAAATCTGCCAACACTCAATTCTAACATTGCGGTCAAGTGGCGAGTGACGACAAGGGGTACAACGAAAAAAAAATGGTTGTCTCCCACAAGCGAGAACTAAACTTTTTTCGCTTTGTTGCTTTGGATTTTTTTTCGCGTTACTTTCACGACACGAGTCTCGTTTTAAGTGCTGTTAATTCAATCCCTACGGATTCACGAGACGGTGTACGGTGTACGGGCGAATATATTCACACGATCTACTTTTTTGAGCGGCGACATTTTAACAGCGCCACCAAACTGCGTAGTAACGAAGCAACAAATAGCCGTGGAGAAAGGGCAGGGTAGCAAATCAGGACACACCGGGGACACTCATTTGCGTATGAATTATAAATCATAAATACCCTGTCATCTTTCCCTTCGGCCTTCCACACAGCCATGTGTGTGACCAGGCACAGGCACGAGACACATGTTTGCGACGTGAGCTGCATACCGAGCACACGTGAAGAGTGTACGGCTTTTAAGGCTTGATTGTTGAAATTGTCACACACGCGACGAAACCGATAAGCAAATGGCGTACGCAACCATTTTCAACGCTTTCCCGTTCCCGGTCTCTACACCGTTTGATGGGAAATTAAAATTCTTCCTTAACTTTCACGCTTTCTTCCACCGCCTGTGCTGGAACTGTACGGTAGAAAGGGATGCCGAAAATCTCCCACGCTTCTCGTTGAGAGCCGTTCAACGAACAGCATCCTCAAACACACCTTATTACCCTACATGTAATGTTTTTTTTTCTTCGTCGGCTCTCGTTTTGGATAATGGTTAGTAAAAATGCGCACCGCGCTCGTTCACTCATTAAATTCCCTTCAACGTCAACGGCGCACAATTTCAGCAACTTCCTAATGGAATAATCTCATTAGTATCCTTTTTCCAACCGCCGTCACTAGGGAGAGGAGGTTTTTTTTTTGTTTGCTGGAACGCAAACCGTTTGGCGTTACCGTTCTGTGTGACTGACTTGTGCATGCATGTGTCTGTGTATTTGAGTTTTGCCTGGGGGGGTATTAACCGAAACCTGCCCTGATGTGGTGGTCGTGGGAAACAAGGAGGTAAAAATAAAATTTCCCACAGGATGGCAGTATCGTGACGACCAAACGAACGACTTGTTAAAGGTTACATTTTAAGCCGCTCTTTTAGGAACGGCACGGACGTTTATAATATGCTTTACAACTGGAATGGTTTCTAAATTTGAATTCCTTGAAATTGATCTAAAGGAAGTATTCCTTTTTCTATAAAGTTTTTTTTTTATTTTGTCTTGATCTCTATTTGAAAATATATTTTGAAGTTGAAGGATGAATAATTCCTTTCTGATTAAATTGCCAGCATAGCAGCAAATGTGTTAGTCATGACGAATTTCAATTTAATTCATGCATTTATTCGTTTGTTACAAGGACTTCTACTTGATTTCATTGTTTTAATAAAAAATAGTCATTTTAAGTTTTTTTATTTTTCAATTGTTTAAAATTTATTACAAGTGCCTAATTGAACGAAATTTATAGTATTAACTTTCTTTATTGCTATACAATTATTTGACATTTGTAATTATTTTAGACTATGAAAAGGGTGTTTTAATATTTTAATATTCTAAGTGTATGTATACTAAAGTGTATGTTTTTTTCAATTGTAATTTTATATGAAGCTTCTCTTAAAACTTAAAACTTCTCTTAAACTCTTTAGAAGTCTATAAAATTTATATTTATGTTTGCAGAATTCCAAGTGTCAAGCATAACGAGTGTTTTTTCTCAAACTGAAAATTAAAAAAAAAAAACAATTATCACCAGTAAATTCCTGGTTTCGGCACCAAAACTAACAAAACTTCATTTCAAATTCAAAAACCAAGAGAAGGCTATTTTTATCACTTTAGAAAGGAATTTGCTCTAATAAAATGCTAAAAACCTATGTCAAACACTATTTGTCTTCATTCACCGAAAGGAAATGGTATCAAGGAAGGAATGTCTTCGTTATGAAATATTTTCAATCCTTCCCGGATTAAAAGGGTAGAAAACACCAGCCAACAGCCAAAAACCTGGAATATGGATACCATATTCCGGCCACAGTGTGTGTATGTGTACGATGGGCAATCACACATACCGAAGCTTGTGAACGGTCAGCCCCAGAAAAAAGAAGGGAAATTCCACTTTGCCGCTTCGCTCATATCCTTCTTTGTGAAAGTAGTCTCAGTTTACACTGTTTGGTTTACTTCCATGTTAATATGATAGGAATGAACCAACCGAAACCGGAGACTAGGACACCATTATTCCCAGGGAAAACGCTAGGGAGACATTTATTAAATATTTTAACTCCACTCGCCGCTCCGTTCCGGTGGAGGAAAGGCTAGATTTGACAAATTTCTTCACACAAATATTCATATTTGTGTCGAGTTTCCGTTAATACGTTACTCCCGCAAACACCCACACACATGCTTTCGTGCAAGGGATTCCTTTCCCGAGGTTGAATGATGAGCTTTTGTCCGTCCGGACAGTTAGAGGGTGCACGTGGCTGTTCCCCGGGAGCTTTCCTTCAAATTAATTGCTTTCGACTGGTTGTAATTGGATTTGCCTTTGCCAGCAAAACTTGCAAAGCTTCGGTAAGATATGTATCAGCTAGGAAAATGATGAAAAATAGTCTGTTTACGAGCGGATGGAGGAGAGAGTAAGTATTTAAAATGAAAAATAGCAACCAAAAAGGAGTATATTACCCGCTATTACCCGGGAGGAGACTTCCTTATGCTGCTTTCCACAATGCCAATGTGTATCGGTTCAGATTATTTCTGACATTATTGCTATCTTCAATAGTCGTCTATGTTTGTTCTGTTTGCCCTCTTTTTTGCCTGCACAATATGAAAAGAAACACAACTTGGAACTTGACTTGAGGCTGCGGGAAAAAAAAAAGATTGACTTTAAAGTTTATTGAATTAAAACTTCACCAGCCACGGAAACATAACACCGAAACCGTGACGGCCACAAGTTTATGTAGCGAAGGGCACATTACCGATTGCCTTTTTTGCGGCCGCCGCTTGCCATTTTCCCTCGATCTCGTGTGAAACGGATTGGGTGGAACATAAGCAAAAGAAATAAAACATAAACACAGCACAAGTGCACTGTTGCACGAGCGGCACCATTCTTTGCCTCATTTCGGTGTTCCTGCCGTTGGGTACGCTAAAGTTAACTGCACCTAGGCCGCAAGTATGGCGAGAGAGACGGAAAAACTCTTCCGCGAAACGCTCCCGTACCGAAAACAAACGAAGATCACGTAGGAATGATAAATTTTCACACCATATAAAACCGTTGCAGAGATCGGGACTTCGCTAAGGAGGGGTTAGAAAAAAAGGAAACTCAGAACGAAAGAAGCGTCTGAGTTTGGGAAGAAGCATTATTGGGGTAACTGGGTCAAGAAAGGTGGTGGTGTGAAAAAATCAGAAAGTTTCCGATTCTGAAATTGAGCCCAGTGGTTAAAAATGGTGGCTGCAACAACAACAAAAAAAGACCAAGCATCAAAAAGCGCTGGAAAAGACAAGGCAAGAGTGTGTGTGTGTGTGTGTGTGTGTGAGCGTGAAGTGTATGAAAATACAACTGGCGATAGAACATGAAGCTATAAATGTAATATAACAAAAACCAGGTCCAAAATGGAGCACAACTAAATTTAGAGAACAAGCAGAAGAGGAAAAATAAAACAAAACACACGAAAGAGAAGAAAAGAAGGAAGTAAAACGTTGGAGGAAAAAAAATACAATAGAAGATGCGCTTGCTTGTTTCAGTTTGCACTCGTCTGTGTTGGGTTGTGATTTCACTTCATGCTAGTTTCTGTTTCGGGTTTTCCTTCCTTTCTGACTTTTCACATACATACACCCATACACATACACACCACACAAGTTTTCCCGCACTGTTGCAGAAACTTTGCCAGCACTTTTGTAGTGTTTCCTTTTTTTTATTTCTTTTCGCACCATTTTCCCACTCCTTGGGAGCAGCACGGTTAAGAATGGTGGGAAAATCGGCTGTACACTTTGCACTTTATTTCGGGCACCAGAGTGGTACCCGTTCCGGGAACAGTTGTACGGGTCGTAAAATGGACAGATAAAAACACGATACAGCAAACACAGGAATGGTCGGTAAGGTTGATGGAAACACGGCTCGCGGAACTATGCTTTACTTTTTCCTCCTGTTTTTTTTTTTTTTGTTCGCCTGACCTCAACCGTTATGTTTGCGTGAATGAAGCGCTATCAACTGCGAGATGCTTGTGTCAGCGAAACCGTACCCGTGTTGTTTGGGGAAGTTGTTAAAGGAAGTCCATTCGAGTTGGCAACCGGGCGATAGCAAGCAAAAAAAAAAAACATCCATCGCCCGTTCGGTGTTGTGAGCCAAAGCGTTCGTTCGATTCGATCATTCGTGAAGATGATCTTAATGTTTCAATCGGATAAGATTTTTTTGGTGTGAATTTTTCTCACTTTTTAACACGTCAAAAGATTTTGGCAGCAGACAGTTTTCACGCTTATTTTTCTTATCACCGTATTAAATCCTTAAGAAACTATGTTGGTAGGGTGAGCTTTGGGGAATGAAGATATTTATTGTAATTTTTAAAATTGTTGTAATAGAATTAAAAATAATTAAAAACATATTTAAAAAACACACATTAGGAATTGAATGTATTCCTCTCAAAGATTTGTTTTTCTTTAAAATCATCATGGAAGTTTTTAAAACAGGTTCAAACGCCTAAAAGTATGCAATATTTCATCATTTGTATTTCTTTTATCGAAAATGTACCTGCTAATGTAGTATTGTTAATCTTTGTTAAATATAACAATATAATATTATTTGATATTTATTTCCATTCTTCTTCTTATAAAGTTCTTATTTTGATCTTGCTATATTATATATTATTTTGTCATTTTGGTTTCAGTTATTTATCAAAACGATTTATCAGGATTTTATTGTACAGCATCACAATTTATGTATGAAATAAAAATATTAAAAAACTTTAAGACATTCACCTGTAAACACTGGAAAGAAAAGATTTCCTTGCAGTTTTTTTTTCAGAATGAAAAATCAAATGGAAAAAATATCTCACTTTCAAATTATCCACCGTCTGTCGTTTGAACAAACATTAACTACAAGATTAATTTATTCCTCGCATAATTGTCCGCTACTGGTGACCATTGGATGCAAATTAAAGAAAACAGATAGACTGTACGTTAAATCTCGCTACAATTCTCTCAACTTCTACGCTTAATGAGCACAAAATTACCCTTCGGCCCTTCGCCACAACGATACGCAGCAACTGACGGGTGCCGAGTACTTGGAGGTGGTGAGTGTCTTACGACAAACCCATCCGTTTCCGTTTGAAGAATCCGGAACCACCGAAGTCACTGTCCCGCAAGCACTGTCACTTCACTTGTTCACTCTAATTAATATTAATTTGTTCTCTTTGTGCCACCCTCTAGAACCCTGTCCGTCCAGTGTTACCGGACACAAGCGGGATGAAGTTTCTTCTTTTTTTTGCAAAGAATTGTCCACCCCAATCTTTCGTGGCTTCAAGTTATTGCTTCGTACACTTTGCTTGCTAAGTTCCTGGGAACGTTCTACGGTACGTAATAGATTATAGGGTGGGTAATGTACCGAGCAGGTTTCGGTTTTTCTTTCGATTTGTTTGAAAATGAAAACCATCACCGATAGCCAACAGTGGTGACCGTAGTCCATGGTGGAGAACCTTTACAAAACGGTTACTGGTATGGCGGCACTTTGCTCATTACCATCATCATTCGTGCAGCAAGCGTAGGATCCGAACGATGGCCAACAATCGTTGACCTCCGGAGCACAAAGAGAAATCAATTTGTACGAATATTTCCAACATCTTCTCATCATGATTCCACCTTCCGTTCCGTTTTGTCGAGATGCAGATTTTGTTCTTTAATTATGCTGAAAGCAACCAAACTACTGCCAAAGTACGGGATTGCAAATGTGAAATCAATACGTCGGTTGAAGAGGAAAACCTGGGAAAAGAAGCTTCGAAAAAGAATTCCGACTTATTGCAAATCGCATTGAAATGGTACAAAGAAAAGGTGGAAATTGAGAAGCACAACATGAACTTTAATGCTATTGAATGATTCAGAATCAGTGGTGGAAAATTTATTTTAAAAAATTCTTGCTATAATGTTTCTCTTCTTATCTCTGTTTTTGTTTCTTATCCTCAAATTACTTCTTAAGAAACAATTAAAAGTATTTAAAAAAACTAGTTAAAGTTATTAAACTAATGACATCTTTTCATGTAAAATGTTTATGTTCAATTTTTATGGCTTTTTTCAGGCGTTGTAGTAACGAAACTCCCAAGAAAAAAACACAATTAACTAATGATTCTTTTTCTTCAAATGTCTGCACACGTTCCTTGTAGAACTGAGGCGGAAGTGTACAACTTTCAACCACCAATAAGAAACCGAGGCGTGAAGGTATGGTAAATTTTATGTTTACTACCCTGCTACCGACACGCAATAAAATCGAGTTCTCCTTCTTCAAACTCTTCGTGCGCCAACTTTATGCCCTCGTGTCCGCCAGTAAGCTTTGAGGCACACTCCATCATTTTGGGGAGGCCAACATATTTGGGATTCCAAAAAATCCTTCACCACCTTCACTCCACTTTCTTGCCTTTCTCTCTCTCTCTCGCTCTTCATCGGTTTGCGTTGTTGTTGTTGAACGATTTGTCTGTCTTTTCTGCGGATTGTCGAAATTTGCCAACGACTCCCGGGTATTCGACCGTAGCTGGTGGTGGGAGCATTGGTGAAAAGGATGAATTATCCTCCTGCTTTCTGTTGCCATTGGTTGGCTTCCCTTCGTTTCGAGTTCCACCGTGGGCCACGCCACGTGGAAAGGAAATATTTATTTCCCTACGTTTCACTGTTTTTCAGACTTCAGAAGTCTCTTTTGGGTGAAATTGTGTCCGTGTGTGCGTGGGTGCGTTCCGTTTCGTTCCCATTCCCGTCAGGAGCGTCGAGAAGAAAAGGGAAATTTTTATGGTTTTCATCATAAATTCGGCAATTTTATATCCGTGTTGTGAGTTGCTGGTTTTTTAATCCTCTCAAAGTGTGTATGGGAATTGTTGTGGTTGCCTGAGGGGGTGGTTTGCAGGTGAAGTTTGAGGAAACCATTCGACATGCTGGAATCTAGTTGATTCCCACGAAAGCCTTCCTAATGGCACAATGTGATTCAATATTTGTTTAATGCACTGGCTTGCTGTCTGATGTGTTTGTGACGTTCTTTAACACTGGTTTAAGCTAGTGTTTTATGAGTTTTGTTCGTTTTAATACTGAAATGGTACATCACAGCAGAAATGAATCCACTTCGTTCCAAACACATTTTTTTATGATACGTAAAGCGTTATTTTAAACGAAAAAAATAACAATATTGATCTGTTGACTGTTTCGATTTACAAAGAAAAACAGTTTTATATACGTGTTTTTTAAATTCCTTGCAAAAACTTAATAAAAAGTGAATGTAAAACATCCATTTACATCAAAAACATTCAAAGTTCTGGCCACTTTTTTCATTTTCTTCAGTATTTCCTCATGTCGAGAAAGGGCTACTGTGGCACAATAAAGTGCACCGAACTAAAGCATGCAAATTAACTCACATGAAATCGGAATCTACCCAAGAGACGGGAAAATGAAGGGAAACCATTTTGTCCGAGCAATTTTCCTCCGAGGTTGAATGCCAGGAGCAGGAGTGCTTGTTCTTTGGTTCACGTTGCTAAATTACACCCGACATTTCGTTATAGATTTCCGAGGAGAAAGCTTACATTTCTCCAATGTTATCGTTGCACTTTCTTTCCCCCCCCCCCCCCCCCCCCCTTTTTCAAAGCTTGATAGAAACAATACCGTTCCATAAGGTAGATAAGAAAGGATGGGAAGAGAAAAGAACTATCCCAAAATGCATAACAAACTCTGACACACGGCTCATGGCCCTCAGTTCCAATCCAATCACGATGGTTAAAGATTGGAAACGGGTCGTACGGTAAGGTGAATCACGATATAAAGTGCATGGCAGTACCATGGAGATCGATTTCCATCGTAAAACTCCCGTCAGTGTATGGTACGGATAAGGAACGTATAAAAAAGCACTATTCTTCTTTAGTAAATTGAAGTGCACTTGATTGAACCAAAACACAACGATATGGAAGCAGTAAAGAACGGGATCGATTTAACCAGATGTACAACAGGAACTGTACATGAGAGGTTTATTGAATATTCTAAGGAAAATTAAAATGGGTAGTGAGACAGTTGTCTTCAATACGAGTGTAATTTAATTAAATTAATGAAATTTTGATGAGGGGACATGAAAAAGTCAATGTTTCTCAAATGTAGACTATTAACTCTGGCTTAAATAAAAAAAATAATTATTTAAAGTATTACCGATCTAATAACACTTAAATAGATACAATGCGTACATTTGTTGAATGTACACTATGCAGCGAACTCAAAACCCTAAGCGATGTGCCTTTCCATTTCACCATCGCGCTTATCACGGAAGACTCGCTCATTGCGATAACTACGCAACGCTGATAACGATAATGTACACTAACACAGCCCCGTAATTACCACCACTTACGCACACTACTAGCGAACTGATATGTTGCCATTACGATGCGTGATTCACTCGATAAACGGGGCGAATTCTTGAGCTTTAGCATGGGCATCCGTTCCACGAATTCCAATGATCTCACCAATGATTTCACTACCAGACGAATTTCGTATCACACGATCTTCACCGAACTTTTTAATAAATTTCCCATTTGCCTGCTGGCCCGATAGATATATGCATTCAATGCTCACTTACCCATGCTACAATGTTGAAGCAAAACAGCGTGTACTTGATGCAGGCGATTTGGTTTGACAATCTGGCCACACTTTCACCTTTGCCTTCGCCGCGTGCCATCTTGCCGTCTGTTTAATTGTTCACGAAAATGAAACCCACGCACACGACACTTTTTTGATGCGAAACTTCACACGATTTTCAAACTCCTGCACGCGTGTTTAACACCTTAAATTTGCTGAAGTGAATTCGCCCTACAAACTGAAGAAACGCGTTTTTTCACTTGTAACTTGTCCGAGCGCTGGTGACTGCAATGGCACCCGTCCTCGAAAGGGCTCAGTAACGCTCGGTTTGGACCGATTCTTGGCAACATTGAGATAAGATAAGACGATAAGATGAAACACCCCAATACGGCAAGGGATGATATGGGGGTCAGGTTGCTTTTTTTCTTTTCGTTCGTGCGTACTGTTGTAATATTTGCCAATGTATTTGGGTGTGTGTGTGAGTTGATGCTCATGATCTACATGTACAAACATATCGTGTAGAGATAGAGCGACAGGACAGGTATCGCGAATGTTTCGATTGCTGAACAGGGCTGTATTGAAGCCTTTGGATAGGTTGATAACAACTTCGATGCGATGTTTTTGCTGCGTCGTTTTCTGTTAAAACGTTTAAGATTATTAATTTTCAAATTGTTCAGTTATAATTGACATATTTTTCATTTAACTATAAACTGTCGAAAATAATATTTCCTGCACTAAAAACACGGGCGTGATTTTTATAAAAATGTATCACATTGAGTCAATCAGCTAAAATAATTGTGTCGAAAAAAAGTCAACTTTTGGTTTTATTATTCTATGTTATTTGTTTTTACAAATACGCTTAAATCCTTTGTGACTATCAGAAATAATGAAAGAAAATAAACCAATTAATCCATTTTTTTGGACACTTGTACACTTATTGAATGCTTACTATCTCTGATCAGATGCTAAAATAAATCAATTCATAAAATTTTGCTAAATTACTCAAAAAAAAGCTAAGGCCTTAGGAAATTTTCAAGTGTTTAGAATTTTTTATTTTTTATTATTTTTTATTCTTTTTGTTAGTTAAAGGATTATTTGAGTGAAAAGAAACTTATTTCAAAAAATTCGGATTAAGATAAATAAATTTATAAAATTTTGCTAAATTACTAAAAAAAACAAGTTTTAAGAAATTTTGTATTTTTTCGTTTCTTTTTCTTTTTTTATTTAAAGCATTATTTGAGTGAAAAGAAACTTATTTCAACCAATTCGCATTAAAATAAGTCAATTTAGAAAATTTTCCTAAATTACTAAATAAAGTTCAATTTCTTTGAAATCTTGTATTTTTTTAATTTTTTTATTTAAAGCATTATTTGAGTGAAAAGAAACTTATTCAATTAATCAACGATATCTAATCACCACACGAATGGGGGGGAATCGGGAAATGGAAGTTATTAATATTCCAAATTTAAAAAAGATTGAGCTTTTAAAATAAAAATAAAAACCAACCTGACATGGCGACATTTCAATAAATTGATATAATGTCTAAAATGGTAATACATTTGAAATTTTCTCTTATATATTCTCCTTAATATAATCACAAAAAACGGTTTTCGGATTTGATGAACATATTTTCTCAACCCATCAGCAACCTTGTATTATAAAATATATTTTATTAAAAATTGCTTCCAAGAATACAATTCGGTTTGATTAATTAAACATTTAATAGTGTGATCGACAGTATGAGAAAATGGAAAAGAAAGGAGACAAGAAAAGGACATAACTTATTTACAAAAAAAAACACAAACACAAACAAACGATTTTAAACGAAACGAAAAGAATTGTTTGCCCGCGTTGTGCATGAAGCAAGTTGTGTGTAATATCATTAAATGTTAAACCTAAAGCACATTTAAAAAAACAATTTGCACAATCGTGCACAATTGTGATGCAACGATGCGTAGGACTGAGTATTTTTTCAATATAGTCGCAATTTTCACCGGTTTTACAACCGAATCTTGCGCACACGGTCCATTATGATACTAGCTATTTCTAGAGCAAATTGCAGTGGTCATGAATTGAAACGTTTTGAGCAATAATGCTGACCCGTTTAGGAGGAATAGGGCGATATTAAAAAAGAGTACGCATTATGAGTTGTGGTTGTAAAACGTTTTAGGAAGTAATATTTTTTTACCGGCATAAATGATCCGTTTGCCATAAAGTTTTACCGAAACGAGGCATTTAAGGATGAGAAAAAAGGGGTTTAAAAAATTTATACTGCAAATGAAAGTGAGAAAAAAAACGATAGAAATTATTTACAATAGAATGTTAAAAACAAAACTACTTTGCATGATTGAGCTTGAAAGGCGTTTCTTGTTTGCTTAAAAAAAATGAACTAAATACTGAAAGGTAAAAAAGCGACAGCATTACCATTTCAGCGTGAATCAGTGAATTCAGTACCGCTTCTCACAAAACGGACAGCACGAAGGATTGGCGATGGGTTCGATAATCGTATAAAATATTTACAAAATTATCCGTTTATGAATACGGCGCGCGCTGGCGTTACATTCGAACGGTAGAAGAAGAAAAAAAAGGTTGATAGTACACGCTTATGATGCTCGTTTTCCCTAATCCAACTTTTTAACTTCTCTTTTTCACTTTAACGATTGCACTTTTCACTCGGATCTTTCTTCGCTTTGTAGCGCGGTGTTCGTTCTGTTTTTTTCCTGGGGGAGGCTCTCTTGTTTCGTCATAAACCGTTTTATCCTTCGCAGCATAAAAATAAAACCTTGCGTATCCTTTTTTTTCGTTGTCTTCCTTTCTTATCTGTGGACTCAAAAAAAGGGGTGCATTTTCCACCCTGCTCGAAAAAAAAAGAAACCCGCTCCCCGGATTCGTCCTTTACTTTCCGGGTTCTCTCTTAGACAACATTTTCACCGTATTATAGAGCTCTAGTTTGAATTAAATTTAATGCTATTCTTAAGGCAAATGTTTCTCTCCTTCTGCTTACAAGCGCGGTAGATGGTTGAGGACTGCAGCAAGAAAAAAAAAATAAAATACAGAACCATTACGTCCACTAAACGGAATGGAATATTTTATGTCCGGCCAACGCGGTTTCGTCAGTCAGTGCTTGGTTGGATCCGTTCGGGTTCGTTCGGCAAGGAAGGAAGAGAAAAAAAACGGCACAATACAAAACATGCAAATAACACTAAAACATCGTTTCGCCCCAAAAGTGGGTAGATGGTGTCCCTTCTTCTTCCATTACACGCTTCTCCTAGTTCATGGTTCAGCCCCCGTCCCGAGGGGTGGGTTGTGACGGGTTTTTGGTCTCATTCCTCCCCGCCGGGGGCTGTGGCAAGATTCCACGGTTGTGCACGGACAGTTTAACCTTTCACATCCTTCTTGGCGGCTTTTATCTCTATCTGTTAGCTTCGTTGCACCGTTGAATAATTTCCTTCCGCCACCGGTCTAAAGGTATCATTCGGAATTTATCATGGTGTGGAAAGATTATCAGGGTTCTCAGGTTTGTTGCGGGTTGCGTTTTTACTTTGCGACCGTACGGACGTGTTCACGTGTCGGCTTTCTTCTCGCGCGATCGTCTATAAATCAATGTGAAAAGAAAAGGGATTAAGGATCAGTATATCTTGGTGTGAGCTTTGAAGTGGGGATAGAATAAACGATGCTTATACTATGCGAATGTTGGGTCAAATGTTTAAAATGGGTTAAAATACTTTTTTCTTATCGCAAACGCAACTTTTCTAACAATCTTTTAGTATTCTTCTTCTAAATATTTTTAAAATTTAAATTCTTGTGTTACTCACCGTCGATGGTGTTTTTTTGCACTATTTTTCCAAATAAACAATCGTAAAATACACCACATTGCATGGTTTGTTGCATTTTCGAAAAGGTGCATATAATTGCATTTCATTAAAATAAAACCCAAGAGAGAACAACGAGTATTGCCCATCAAGAAAGTAATGGCTTCAACTATTCCAAGAGTCGTTCCAAAAATTCCTGGTCCAATTTATTCCCTCATTTAAACCCCGTCCATTGTAGTACCGATCACAACCGGATGGGTAAGTTTGCAAATTTTCCAACCCGTTGAAAAGAATGTTGCATCGAGAGAGAAAAAAACACCAAAGAAAGTCCAACAAACTTTCTCCTACCCGTACGAATGCCGGCGACGAACCCAACCGGAACACATAAATCTTTTGACCGTCAAACTCGTCGTCTTGCTTTTGCGTTATTTTTCTTCTCAGTTTTTTTTTTCTTTTCTTTTTTTGGATTGCTCACAACTTTGGATTCGACCGTAAATCAAAGAACCATCATCTTAACCGGGTAGCATGAAACTTTAAAAGTGTTTTTAACGCCATTTTCCACCAGCCGGGCTGAACATTTCTTTTCCGAGGTTAAGCGCAATATAAAGTGAAGAAGAATGATTCCACTTTAGGGGTGGATTTTCCTTCGTTTTTTTGTCCCCCCAGAACGTACCTTCTTTCATCCTTAAAATGTTTGCCGTTTCGTGGTTTTTGACTGTGAAGTGGTCAAAATGGGCATACCACTAGAAGGATAAATTGCATATTACTCACAGAAGGTGTTAAGCATACTAGCGAAGCACCATAACAAGAGTGCACACTAGGTGCAGGAAAACCTTCCCCTGGGTTGTGGTTAAAAAGTCAGCATAAAGGAGACAAACAACACCAATTGACATAGCAGCAGGAATTTGGTTCTTACGATCGTATCTACTTTTCACACTCGGAAGTAGACTAGCGAGAAATTCCGGCCAGTGCATCGTTCACTGCACCCGAATGCAACCGAGTGTTGAAGTGTTTGTGATGTGGTTCACAGGGCTAAAAGGAAAGAACCAAACACTCAGCCAGGGTCGGGAGGGAGCCAGCGTTTTCCACCAGTTTCTGGGAAACTTCAGCAAATTTACGCAACAATTCACACCACATTGTGTTGTGGTTTTCTACCGTCCTAATATTGGTTCCAGCTTCTGGTACGATACACAATAAATGGAAGCAGGAAACATACCCAAATATACGACGATCACTTTTGTTACTGGTGATCAAGGCAACCGGGCAAACCTGGCAACACTTCCGGTACCGGTGGTTCGTACCGTTTTGTGGTGTGAATATTTTCACACTAATTAGTGTCACTTTAGCCACTGCTAAAGCTCACTGTGGTCGATGGATGATTCTTGGCTCGGGTGGCTCTTGGTTGGGTAACAGTGGCGTTATCAGTTCACATCGGTTTTTTTTGTCATTTGTTCCACGCAACAAGCAACATGGGAACGATGCTGTCAAACGTTTGATGTGGTTTTGATGAAGAATGCATTACGCAATGTCCATCTCGGAAGATGCAGTGATGCATGTGTTTTGTTTCCCGGATGCTACGTCTAGACAACGGAGATGTTTCTTTGTGTGAATGAAATATTGTTTTTAATTTGGAAAAATGGTTAAGTGTCAGGAAGGAACTTGCACGTTATACAAATACCTAGATATTAAGTTCACGTGAGAGTGTTGAGACCAATTTTGGATTCGTTTGTTATGTTGTATGAGCAAAATTTAATTTAAAATTTGTGGAACATGTCACCTCATCCATTTGGATCGATTTCTGACATAATGATTGAGATAATTGATAAAAGTTCGCATATACTTTTATTTATGTTTGATTTATAATTCATTATCACGGTTTTTTGCCGTATTGTCAATCTCAAATGGCCGCAGTGTGTACAACTTTAACAAGGCACTTGCTCCTTGTACTTATCCCGGAGGTATACCCGGGACTATTGAAGACCAATACGTCACATATTATCAGTTTTTTATGTTTCCAAGATCTAAGAGGTTGAAACTGTTCAATTTATTTCTCCTTTAAAAAAATAAGACATAACTCATGTTTAACATATTTGTTTGCTATAAATATTATTTTCCTGAGGCTTGAGTCTTAAGGAATTTATTATAAGCTTTAAAAAATGAAACATGAAATTTGTACTAAAAACTGTGATGAACAACACCCAGGTTAAACGCTAAATAATCCATGTTGTGCTGAGTCTTGAGTTTTGTCAGCAGTAGGCTTAATAGTAAAAACGCCCAAAAGTATGCAATGCGTAACAACATATTCCTGTTTAATGATAGTATTTCATTTCACTTAGACATTACAAAGGTTTCCGAACAATACTTCACATTCTAAAACATTTAAGTAATTTAAAATAAAATCGTCAATCTACATCTACGCTACTTCAATGCACCATTCAATTTTCATTGTCCTCAAAACATCTTCACCGTCTACCTGATAATCCCAAAGTGCTAGTTTCCCTTGGATCAACTATTGATGCTGTCCTTTTGTGGAAATTGCCTACCACTTTATTGAATCGGAAACTGATTGAAACACCATTGGCTAGTTGGACATGGTTCGTTTCACAGTTAATGTCACATCTCTGGTGCGGAAATCAGCTCAACAACACTACCGTTGATGTTACTACCGTACGTTATGTGGTTTGTGCAGCACTAACCGACCACTGTTTGGTTCTTATTCAAAATAGTTAGAGCTTAAAGTTTTGCTTGCCGCATTATACCCCAGAGGTACTGTAGAATGATCGAACCGAGTCAGGGTCCGTAAATGTTATGGACTTTTTGTCTTTTGTTTATTTGCTTACCAAGCCAAGACGAAAATGGACGCCATTTCTAATCCAATCAATCGGCCGGATCGGCTTCCCTTTTGTAAAACCACTCTATTCTTTTTTTTTAGTGTGTTCTTGTCTTTTTTTTCTCGATAGAAAAGCGCCATCCCTTTATCATCCCGAGGGAAACATCGTGTAGGAAAGCAGTGTTTGGGTGGCCGAATGAAAATAAAAGAAACTAATCCGTTTAAGGATTTTGCAAACGAAAAAAAAATCCTTCGCTTCGAAACAACCCAAACGGGTGCAATAAAAATAACCTGAGTAGAGAAATCCCAATGGGTAGGTCCTGCCATCCAATTGGCTTATAAGTCTTTCGCTCGTCTGTTGTTAGGCCTTTTTTTTGTAACAGATGTAGATGTGAATGAGGTAAACAATAAAATTTGCTTTTTTAAGTTAAAAGATGAAAGGAACTTAAAGAAAAATAGAATCATCTTATATGAAAACCAAAACAGGCAACAATCGATAGAAAGAATTCGAGTTCGAAGAAAACGTAACAATGACAATGTAACAATTGACTGTAGCTTGAATACGCAAGACGCTACCAATATCCTAAAACCTCAGAAAAATTGTTCCCAAAACTAAACTAACGCGAAGTAATAAAATAAGTTCGAATAGCGTGTCTTTGCTAAAAGAAGGAATAAAGTAAATGCAACAAAAAAGTGTTCCAGCATGTAGCAAATACACACTGGAACAAAAGAACTGACGGCAAAAGTCGTAAAATAAAAGCGAAATGAGCCATGGCAGCCATACTTTGCGTTTGCTTTTACGAACAAGTACACCGACACACGCTCATCCTACCCTGGGCGGAAGTTGATCTTCGACGGATTTCACGCGCAGATCTAGAAACTGGAATGAGAGGATGAAAAAATCCCATTCCAGGAAAAGGGGGGATAGAAGTGGAAAACTTTCCCCTTACCGTCTCATAACCCATAACCACCGTCTCATCGTCCTTTCAAAGCAATGATAAAGTCTTACAGCTCGTACGTCGCCATCCGGACGTTGGGTTTGACTTTACCGGTTTTAATGATCAGGATGACGACGATGATGATGATGTTGGTGCTGGTGATGCTGGCAATGGACAGTACCACCGGCCCCGTTCCTCCAAACTAGCCAGGACAAATAGTAAATGAGGAAAAATCGTCCTTACATCGTCCTTTCCTGGGGACGAGCAAAGTTGAACCATTTTCGCGGTGCATTGTACGCTCGGAACGGGTAAAAGTTTGCGAAGCGAAATAAACTTCCATTCAACAAGAGAATTAAGATGACTTTTTGTGTGTGTTTTTTTCGTCTGCTTCTTCTTCGTTTCTTCCTTTTTCTCAACCCAATCAGCTCATGAAACCAATCGGTAGTACATTCGAATGGGATGGACTGTTATTAGCAAGTTTTCTGTCCGTTTTTTTGTTTGTTACTACTACTACTCTTCTACAGGACATCTGTCCAGATTGGTTGTGTCCGTTCCTGGACAAGTGGAAGAAAGGTGGAATTGTATGGATTTCAATCAACTGAACGGTCATTGTCTGGCAGGATTTTACCCACCCATGGAATGGAGCTCATTTAACAACTACAGCTCGATAGGCGACGGTGGATCTTTTTTTTACCGAAATTAACCAAAAGATGTTTTGAGCAAAACAAAGAATATGTCTTAATCTGTTCTGTACCATTTGCTTCAACCAGGAAACTGAATAAACAATGGATTAGCTTTCTGCTTTTTGTAATCCTTTACAAAAAAAAAAAAATAAGGAAAAATTTAAACAAGGAAAATTCGTTATTTTTCATTTTAATTTTCTTATTTTATAGAAACTTTTTTTTCCCCGAACTGAAGACTTGTTGCATCGGCTGTGTACAAACAGCTACCAAATCCAACCGGAAAACAATTCGATCTAGTTGCTTGCTGAAAAGTTGAATCCTACACCCTTCCGCAACGAGGGAAGCAACAATGCTCAACGCGATTTAATGCCAGGCGCTTTGTTTCGATGCGTTGCATGAAGGAGGAAAACAAAGTTCGATGAAACTAAAACTAAAGCTTGTGGGAAAAAGCAAACCCGGATGTTTGGCTCGATAATTGCGTGGAAAGTAGCGACCAAAGCAAACGATGAAAGTTTCCGAGAAGTACGACAATCTGTCCATTCGATTAGAGTTGCGCGAAGGAAATTAAATCATGCTTTCTGTTTACTTTGTTTATCTTATGGATGGGTAAACGGTTCGAGTTTGGGATGGAAGAATCATCGAAAAGTTTTTAAAAAGTACATATTTCAATGTTGTTTCACAAATTGCATACTTTTGGGCAAATTGCATTAGAGCTCTATTCGGGGGAGGTCTAGGAAAATGTTGCGAAAATATTTGTTTTCAAAACGTTTCCAAAACTATATTTAAATAGTCTCTTCACTAACTTTCAAACTGCATAAACATCAACAAACAACTGCATCGCCTTAAAGTATGCAATTCGTATAACAAATGAAGTTTAATTTTGACGAATTTCATATTCTGATTGCTATTAGCGATATTATGTACTCAACTATCATTCATTGAAACTTTTGAAACAATTTCCAAACAATCTCACCCATCATTCGCATATCATAAAAATTAAATAAAAGTTAATTTTTCTTACCTGCTCACTCACGTCATCCGGCGGCTCTGTCAATTCGTTATCCTAAACTACTAACTAGGCAAGCACATAAGCCAGGCAGCTCTCCCATTAGCCGACGAACGGGAACGGTGCGTAAGGATTCGGGAAGAATCCAGGGAATGCAGCGGCCGCCGTCGGTTGCACCGACACCGACTGGGTCAGGTAGGTGGTCAGCACCGTCGGTACAACTGTCGTCGAGTACAGCGTAGTATAGGCCGTCTTAGCACCGAACGTAAGCTTCAACACCTTGCTGTTCGTCTCGGTGACGATCGTCTGCGTGACGACAGGTGTCGACTGGATCTGCAACTGTTGTTGCTGTTGCTGCTGTTGCTGCTGTTGGATCAGCAGTGGATTAAGCTGCGGAATTGGAGGTATTGGAAGGGTGGGCAGAGTCGTCGTGACCACTTCGTAACTGGTTTTGGTGATGGTACCAATTGGACGGGAAATTGTGCTCAGGATTGTGTTCGCTCCATTGATGATGGGAAGTACATGCGATTCGTACACAGTTTCGAGTTTAATCACTGGTTTGGATGAAGTAATTACCGAAGGAATTTGAGCGGCAGCGGCCGGATTGAGGAGACGTAGAAGCGCCAACTGCTGTAGCTGTTCCGGCGTAAGAGCAGGTGTCGTGACAGGTGCCTCGGTAGTAACTCGGTTATCCTTATTGCTTCCACTGATCTTCTTCTTTGGCCGGATGTTCTCCGGGATATTAGTCTTGTCCACTTCCGACAGATCAAAATCAGATCCAATGCTCGAAAGATCCAGATCCGAAGGTAGTCGTTCGCGCTTAGGCTTATCTTCGTCATCGTTTTCGTTGTCATCACCAAACTCCAGCTCGAGATGAAGCTCCGATCCGGCCTCATCCAATCGGCTGTTGAACTCGTTCAGCGTACGAGACGGCACGAAATGGTACAACTCCATCGGTGGTAGCGTCTTGGTGGCGGTCACCAAGCGCGTCACATGGTACGTCTGGATCAGCGTGTAGCTCGTAGTGTCACCGTCACGGATCACGGGTAGTATGTGCGTCTTTAGCATGGCCTGAGTGGTACTGAATGTTTCCGTCAGTGTCTCAAGTGGAGGCGTTTCCGTGTCAATACCAAGCGCAATCGGTGGCAGTGTGGCAATGCTCGAGTCTAGCAGATTACTCTCCTTGTCGATGTGTGTCGTGGTGGCCAAAATGTTTTCGGTCAGTGGTTCCGTCAACGACGGTGTGATGGTGGCCGTCTCCTGCTCCAATACCTTCTCGATCGTAGAGGTGACGGTAATGTAACGGGTGTTCTTTACTGTTCCCACCTGGAAAGATAGCAGTGAATTGTTTGATGTTAGTTAAAACATCTGAACATAAGGGGGCTGATTCGTGCCCACTAACCTGGAAGGTGTAGGGCGACTTGATGGTCGCTATCTCGTAGTACGTGTCACGGAAGTCAGCTGGCGTCGATATCTCCACCTTCAGCGTCTCGATCGGGTAGCGGCGTTCGATCTGGTTGTCGTTCTCCGCATCATTCAGCACATTCCCATGCACCGAGCCGGACTGGTCCAGGTCCGCATCCGTGTCCACCTTTTCCGCATGTTCGGGCGACTGCGCAATATCATTAGACTGTACGGATGTGTCGGAAATCGGTGCGGTCGTGAGATTTTCCAGTACCTGATCCTTGGGCTTGACCGCGCTCTGCTTCCGGATCGCAACCGTCGGCTTGGCGGGCGACTTGTACTGCCAGCGGCCCGGCGATCGGTTCAGCTTGAACTTGTACAGACTGGTGGTCTGGCCCGGTTCCTGATCTAGCGGTGCGGACGGCTGTGGTTTCGGTTTGAACGATCGCCTGGTCGCCGCATCCTGTTGCTGCTGCTGCTGCTGTACGGTCGACACGCTGTGGGATGATGTTGGTTTAAAACCGTTACGTGAGGATTTATTGCGCCGGTTCTGATAGCCCGAGCCGGCCGTCGGGCTCGGCTCACTATAAACGGATACCGTGGCCACCTCCACGCTAGATGTAGAGTAACGGTTATATCTTGTACTGCAAAAACACGGTTAGCAGAAGAAAAAGGAAGGGTTGTGTATACAATCACCGGGTGGGGGCGTGAGGTGTCTTTGTACCAGTATGTACACATAATGTGTGATTTGCTGTTTGTTTTGCATGCAGCACTTTGCCCAAAGGAAAACAAAACCCAAAACGAAACGCTCGGTGAATGGTAGGTGAACTGAGATTTTATCGTGATGTTGTGTGATGAATATGTGACATTGAATGTGAAAAAAATGTGTGATAAGAACTGTAATGGAGTGAGTAAAAACATGTGATATGAAAAAAAGGAGATGTTTTAAACAGATGCAGTATGATGTGTTTTCATGCAACAAACAAAAAAACATAACATGAATAAATAAAAGAATGTGAAATAAAATAAAATAAAACATAAAACAATACAAACGTGCAAAAACAAAACACAAGAAAACAACCAAACAAAACAAAAAATATGATAACCAATGAAAAAATAAATACACACATCCTGATGAACGAAACTCGCACACTTGTAGACACATTCACACAGGTGTAGAAGTGATAATGAGTAATGATTTTGAGGTTAATGAAGATGAAAGATGGATAAAATGTCGCAATAGGCGCGTTTACACGATGCCAATCTTTGATCGCCAATCTTACACATACAGTCATAGGACCCTGTAACAAAAAGGTTGGTAGATGTTTTCGTGTTTTCACGATACCAATCTTTACCAGGCCTGCTTACTTCTCGTGCTTCCAGCACAAATAAAAAGTATCTGAAAAGATATGTTTTTCCATCAAAGTAACCGTTTATTACAAAAGATTACAAGCGAAAGATTCGAAGCATCCACCAAAGTTGGTTAATCTTTTTAGGCGAAAAAGATTGCCCAACTCTGCTCGAATGCACCAATACATACAAAAAAGATTCGCCGAATGTGAAAAATCGAGCAGGAATCGTATCGTGTAGACGCGCCTAATGAAAATTTTACGATCACTAAGCACAATCATACAGCGAATGCCCACACAGACTCGCACACAAATTCTGGGGGAAAAGAGCTTTTTTGTACAAAGTTTATAATAAATTAAAACAAATGTTGTAACACAACAATTTTGAAAAATTTACAATAATTTACATTTTTAGTATGTTTAACACAAATCTAAACGCATTCTGGGAACAACAAGATGATTTAAAAGAAGAAGAAAAAGAGAGTAAGTTCCCTAACATGCGTTTAGAAAGATTAAACAATTGCATAAGAAAACTGAACGAATAAAAAAAACCTAAATAAGAAAGTAAAACGAAACAGAAACTCAATTGCAACATTCATGCAAAACATTCACTTACACAGGCTATATGAGAACGAATATGAAACGGAATGATTTTTTGTTCGATCGACACCGATCGATTGTGTCGGTCGTTTTGTGTTCGCTTTAAATTTTGACATCCGATGCGAAAGCGGACCATTGAGGTGATTGTCACACGCTTCGCATCGGGCAAAGTCCTTGCAAGCAATACATACGTCTTGTGTCCGGTTTCGGAGTGGGGATTTAAGTCATCCGAACCAGCACTAGCTACTTACTTCTTGCCGACGGGCTTAACGATTTGTGTGTTGCGGTAACGGTTGCCCGGCTTCTTGCCGTAGGTAGGCTGTGGCGTTACGGTGGCTTGCGGGGTGACCTGCTCACTGTCACCACCCTGCTCCTGCAGATCGTTCTCGTCCTTGCTGATGCGGTTCTTCAGACGGTTCTTGAAGTTACCGCTAGCGCTACCGGGCAGACGGCGCGACGGTCGCACCAAGCTCGAGCTGGGCTGGCTGGCGAACAGATTCTCCAGCGGCAGCCCAGTATCCTCGAGTGCGTGCGTCGCTGGGGACGGTGTAATGATCGATGCCGCCTCCGGACTGTACCGTGGCGTCTTGTTGAGTGCCGGTGCCGCCGTCTTCAGGATGCGCAACGTTGAGCTCGGGTTTAGCTTGGGCCGGCGACCATCGGTGGCCACGTTGGCCCCCGCTGCACCCCCGTTACCGTTCGTTGCCGCTCCACCTTGGTTACCTTGAATGACATGAGATGTGCTTTGTAGGACCTGCGCATACTTTCCTGAAATGTAGGTGCCGATCACGCTGGTCTCGTGGACGGTGGTAACGCCCTCCTTAACCACGGTGCCACCGAGCGTCGTCACCAGGCCGGTCGGATGGGTTCTGCCCTTATTACCTCGCTTCGGTTTGGCCGACTTCTCGCGCGGTGCTGCTGCTTGGGCGGTGGCGCCCGCTGGCTGTGAGGCGGCTCCCGTCGGTCGCAGGTTGACGACACGGAACGTTTCCTCCACAAACTCGGACGGTTGGCGCGAAAGGAAATCGTACTCCGGTTCACCGATGTTGTTGCCAATCTGCAACACTGGTACCGGTTCGTCTTCGTCTTCCTCTTCCTCGTCATCTTCATCCTCATCGCCGTTGGTTTCCGCTTCCGGTGTGTCTTCTTCGTTCTGCTGATGCTCCACAGCTCCAACCGTGGGAGTTCCGCTCTCGCTCCGGACAACCTTCACCTCAGCTGCAGGTTTCACTTCATCTTCCGAAATGTTGGAAAACATTATCGGCGAGTGCTCTTCGTGCTGATCTTCGGCCGTTGCACCCACTGCCGCAGGTTCCTCTGTCGTCGTTGTGGTGGTAGTCGCCGCAGTCACTGGTTTGACGGCTTCAACAACGTGCGTCTTGGGTTGCTCCGTCTCTTGAACTGGTTCAACCGCGTGGACATTCTCTACTACCTTTGCGATCGGAATCACTTCTTGCGGCTGCTGCTGATCTTTTATTTCTTCTTCCTCCTCTTCCTCCTCCTCTTCTACTTCTTCGTGCACCTCCTCTGGCTCATCCTCAGCAATTTCTTGAGGTTCCTGTTCCTGTTCGAATTCTTCCGACTGTTCCTCTTCCGATTCAATTTCAGGTGACGATTCGGTCGTTGTTGTCGTCGGTTCAACCTTCGTAGCCACCACCTTCACAACCGGTGCCACTGGCTTAATGATAACCGATTTCGGAACTGGCTTGACGATGAATCGATCTGGCTGGGGTTGTTCCTGTTGCGGCACGGGTTCTACCTTAACCGGAGCTATTTCGACGATTTTTGGTTTCGGTTTCAGGATCGGTTTGATGGCAACTTTCGGGACGGCTTTCGGGACGAACTTAAGCGGACCGATCGGTTTGACGGTCGGTGGTTTTGGAGTTTCCGGTAGTACCTGCACGATGCTGACCTTCTCTTTAGGCTGTACCGGCAGCACGACCGTTTTGCTGGGTTTAATCTCCTGGACCGCTTCCTCTGTGGTAGTGGTGGTGGTGGGAGTCGTTTCGATGACTGGTGGAGGTGGAGCCGTCGTTTTAGGTGGTTCTAGTAGTGAATATTGTTTATTTTTAAACAACGGGAATGTACGGAAGAAATCGTATGGTAAGAATTGTAATTTATGAAAACGCCGGAAAGTATGCAATTGATTATACAATTAAGATGCATTAACATTCACTTTGCAAAACATATCATAAGTAAGCCTTTTTTATCACTAAAGTGTTAATATTTCAACGATACTATTTTCAAATTAAATATATTCCGAACATTAACAAATTTTAAGCAATCATCAAAATCAACATCAGGTTTGTCTGCTCAATCAATCAACCAAATAATCAAAGCTTGAAGTTGGATTGTTCGCATATCTCCCACCGAACTTAGCTTCTACCATTACCTGTCACAACCGGTGCGGCACTTTGTGGCGAAAAGATCATCACCGTATTGCCGATGGTGGTGGTAAAATCGAGAAATCCATACACCGTCTGTGTCGTGTAGTAGTCCGGATTGACGTCCTGGCTCGGCAGCACAGCAAACACTGGATCCCCGCCGGCATCTTTCGGTGACGAGTCTCCATAAACGCCGCCACCTCCGGGTGAATAAACGGCACCATGTGCTAGTGAGAGAGAGAGAGAGAGAGAGAGAGAGAGAGAGAGAGAGAGACAGGAAAAAGGGAGGTGAAAATCCAAAATGAATATGAGGAGTAAAGATAGTTTGTTCGAATTATCAATCGTGTAATCGTGATGATCAAACAGTAGCAGGAGAAGATAAAATGAGAAACTTAAATAATGCCACTAATTTTCAACAACCACGCTTACCGGTTCGTTCCTCTAATGATGAAGAAACGCTATCGATAGCGTACGGTGGGTATGTACGAACCGTTATTATAAAATGGCGTCCAACCGACAACTCGGCAGCACGAGTTTGGCGTAATAATTTGCTCAAATATTGACGCTGAGCCTTTGCCAACATATCTCATCAGCATCGGCAACCGGTCGGAAGCGAAGGGATGTTTACAGTGTTCCTTCCCAAAAGTTTTGCCGCTCTACTAACAATAAACAAACAGTCAACCATCGATTCATCAGCGGTACGCAAAAGGTTGCGACATCCTCCAACGGATGTCCGTGGCGGTTTTGCGCGAGGAAAGGTTTATTTAAAATTACCAATTTGCTGTAACAATGCAAAAAATAAACGCTGCCATGAAAAGTATAAATATTCACAAACTTCAAGAAGCAGCAAATTTTATTACAATAGATTTATGTGAACATTCTAAAGATCTGTTTCTGAAGCGTATTTAAAATCAATCTTTCGAACTCTTTCTTCTGTCGCTTAATGGTTCAACTGATTGCATCGCATCAGGGGATAGCTAGCAAACTAGAAAAGCTCCTTTGGAGCTTGAAGTAAACATCGATAGAATATCGTGCAACCGACACGGAACGGAAGCACTCTCGTTCGAAGGAACAAATATGTGTATCCTTTATATTTTACGGGATTAAATGAATTTGTCACTCTTACAGCGAGGAGATATTAAACCGTTCACTACTAACGACATGTTCTAGTCCTCTTTTCAATTATGCACAACAGAACATAGGTTAAGACACAGTTTGTTGCGATGACACGGTTATTAACGTTGATGTGCCGTATTTAACGATAAAATCCTTAAACCGTTGATGGCAAGTATGGTAACGTTATGATGTAATGATAGTTTGTTTTATTGATGTTGATTATTGTTTTTCTATGAAAACGATTAAATTTGCTTTAAAAAAATAAAGAAAAAGACAATTTTCTTAATTATTAATTGTTTTGGGATTTATTTCCTCGTAGTTTAATCTTTCCCTTTACTTTTTTCCATCATTTTTTCGCTTGTTAATAGTGGCTTAACAACTGCTAAAGTTCTAATATGTTTTAACAGTTTAATTATTTAGTCATTTTTTCAATAATAATAATTAATGATTATTTATTAATAAAATTAATTATTTATTTGATAAGGAATTCAAAATTAAACGAATTTTCACACACACACACACACAACGATCATTTAAGAAAAGTATACAAAACAATGTTTAAAAAATACAAGAAAACTTCTTATATTTGAAAATAAGGTTTACTGTTTTTGGGGGAAAATGTTATAAAATACTGTTAAATAAATAAAACTAAAATGAAACGGAATTTAATAAATAAAGTAAATTGCCTCGATAAATTATTTCTTGTGAATTTCAGAAGCTGCACAAAATGCAATTTTAGAGTAAAAATATTTTTGCAATTAAAAATTGAATAAAAATATTGAACACCTTAAAATAAGTAAAACAAACATTTTGAGTTAAATATTTACCATTCAAAATGTAATGGAAATTACTCTGCCCTGCATTATTTCATTATAATCTGTTTCAATATAGAGGATTTTAATATTTCTACCATCTACTTCAAACTTTTTCCATTATCAATCGAATATATGCGAAATGCACTTTGGTGGAAAAATCAATCACTCTCACAAGGCGCCCATCGCCTTTCATTATTACTTGACTGGAAAAAAAATTCAATACACATTTTATTCAAATGGTTAGAAGGTTACGAAAAATCCCGACTCAAGATTTTTCCAGGTGCATGATTATTCAACGCAAAGCAGTTTGTGTTGTAGGATTAAAATGAGCTTTTTCTTCCCTTCACCACAGCGGTGTAATATTTCCATCCAATTCGACTGTTGAATGGAAATGAATAAATTTTCAGGTGCTCTCGGTTGGAAGATGGATTTCACTTTGCCCCCTCGTGCGGGGTCTAAAGAAAGCACCTAGGAGAAAGATTCAAATTTATTCCATCCCTCGACGCTTCCGAAATCGATCAACGCAGTCTAGACGCTTCCACTAAATTGCGAAACGGTCGAGTTTTCTTGTGAGTTTTCTTTCTCATTTTCCACGAGGAATAAAAGGGCGCGTGTTTAAGGACCATTTTGCGACGGGTGCAATTGTGCTAACGGGTGGTCAAGCAAAGCAATGAACTACCACCCCTTTCGCTTTTGCAAAACCGAATCGAATCCAATAAATCGTTGGGACTCTGTTTTTTGTGCAAAAAAGGTTTGAACGTTCGCCCCCCGCCCGGGAATCGCCACAAAACCACCATACTGCTACGGTGTGTCTGCGCGTGTGGGGGCAAGTGTGGGCTAAAATTGAAACGACAGCAAATTATCCGAAAAACGTAATGAAGCTTACAGCTTGAAGCAGGGTGACCGGGTAGTGTTTATTCCGTCCAACCTTCGTTCCCGTTTTGTGCTTTATGCTTACGGAGAAAGTAATCACTCTTCAAAATAGTCAAATAATGAAAAGGGCAGCGGAGAGTGGAAGATGAAGGAGGAAGTATTACGGACCCAATTCCTCCACCAAACCCACCCCTCCTTACCCTAACAGGTCATTATGGTTGAGGTTGAAAAAGTTGAAAATTTATTCCATGTAACATGCCGTTTGTTGCAATGCAGCCCAAATGGATCCTTTTCAGGCACGATTAATCAGCAGCACCGCTGTCGGGTGAGGTAAGCCAAGGAACTGGGTGAGGCAAGAAAAGCCCTAGTACTGTACAGTAAAGGAAAGGACATTAGGGCAAAAAAAAACAATCACTCACACCAACTACTCGAAAGGATATTTGCAAATTACCACTTTGCGTGACGAGCCAATTTTAAATAGAATTATTCGTTCGAGCATGTGAGGCAAATGTTTGCACTGCCAGCGAATGCACCACGGACTCGTGTGATGCACTTTTTTGCAGTTGCATGTGTTGGTTTGTATGTTAAAGAAGGCCGTGAAAAAAAGGAGACCGGGGAAAACATTTACTAGGGTGAATGTGGAGGGACAGGGAAATAGGAATACGGCAACTTCTTCGCCCCTGGGGAATACCAGATAGGGACTCCTTCTATGGAAGCAAATATTGAATTCAGCTGTTGGAAACTTTTTACCATGCGTTTCATTTCCAGCTCCAGTATGTAATGGTGTGTGTGTGCGTACGTATTGCTGATGTTTGCAACTAAGTTGGAAAAGCAGTTAGAAGAGCTAGAAGCGGAGGCGGTAACTGTGAGACGCCGATAATGGAAGACGGGCGAAGGTTTTTTGATGATTCGAGGTAGAAACTAGCCAACGAAAGCAGTAAAGTTGAGGTAGTTAGATCGAGAGTTTTCTAACCATTTTTTTTATTTGCTGGTCGCTCTCCTGTGCTCACTTCCGGTTCCTGTGAAGTAGAAGTTTTTCCTCCAAACGATTTACTTT